>NW_026614916.1:0-87541 GCF_030052815.1 Hevea brasiliensis | reverse complement strand
GGAGTGAGCTATAGCATGGCAACCGAATGGGTAGGTCGCTTAGTGACAAGAAGCAGGGAGGCCGTGAGTCCAAATTTGTTTGGACTGCCATATCTTTGGCTATGTAGGTTCAATTGGTGTTTGGCCAATTGGAAATGAAATTTGACTTATAATGGCACAATATTTCTGGAAGAAACCATGCCCAAAGACCAAAGCAAGTGGACCAAAAGTTGGCCCTAATCCGGATACCGCAAGCAAATTATGCAATGATCAAATGAACAAGTAACTGTTCATTTGGCCATAACTCACTGTAGAATGGTCCATTTGACCTGAAATTTTTACAGCAACAAGATGAGATATAGACAAACAACTTTCATGAATAAGCCTACCCCAAATTATGACCAGAACCTATTCAACAAGGCAGTGGCAAATCACTGTTCATTGTACTATAGATTTGCATTGCTGCAGATTGGAAATCCGGCCAGCTGTGGTTTTTGGACCATATCTAGAGCTACAAAACTCCAAATGGAGTGATTCAAAAAAAAGAAATTCAACTAGACTAAATAAGGAATAACTTTCATGTTTACCATTTCCTCAAATTTCCATCAGTATGATCCCTAATGGAACAGTAAATTTATGGTACAAAAGCTGAAAATTCTGCCCCTTAGTGCTAAGCTTAAAAATGGATTTGGTGATTAATTCCAACAAGTTTTAAATGCAAAATGTGATACATTGGGAGTGTTAAAACCAATACACCTATTTTCTATCCAAAATTCAACATTTTTGTTGACCAATGAAGTGAATAGTGACACCAAAACTTGAAATTCGAGAAATTGAAGAATTCAAAAGTATCAAATGCCCTAGTATACCTAACAAGATTGGTTTGGATAGTTTGGCATGCCAATAGGGTTCAGTTAGCAGTACTGCACATGGCATTATGCCATTCTGTGATTTCATGGCTTTTAGCTATTCTGACCTTGTGTTGATATTTGGCTTTGTGCCTATTGTCATTACAGCTTATTAGCTGCTCATGCACAATGGAGATGCACATGTGACCGATGGTGTGACGGCCCAGGTACTAGATACCCAGCGGTTTACCCGCTTATCCAATTAGCCCCAGTCAAAGATAGGTTACTTGGGCAACCAAATGAATGAAAGTGAACAAAGTTAACGAAATAAATGGATATACAAATACAAAACAAATAAGACATATACATTCAATGCATATTTATTTCTGTTATTTCTTTCTATTTTATTATTTGCACCACTAAGCATTATTGCTTAGCGCGTTGCTTTTGCCACGCGTAGGTTCTGGAGATACTGATCGTGAGCCCAGTAGACCGCAGACTGGGTGAGTTCATCCTGCAGCTCTGCATAGTGTCCGTGTCACCTCACCCTCCACAGTGCATTGGTAGGACACTAGATTTCATTTTGATATTTTGTAACTAATTTTTATTTTCTCATATGTAATTGAACTTATGAAATGTATTTTGATGTTCATGTAAATAATGAGAATTGTGTTTGTGAATGGAAAAGTGAATATTTATCTGTGATTTATACATGATTATCACATGAGACGAATGATTGAGAAATGAAATTGAAAAATGTTGAGATTTTGATATTGGAGTTTGGGATTGATTGAATATGAATATTGGAAGTGTTTTTTTCACAGTTCAAGAACTGCTTTCTCCATTTTTAGCCGCTATTCGAATTTTCTTTAAAATCTTCTAACCTCAATAAATTATAATTTTGAAAAATGGCTCAAAGATATTATATTTCACAAGTTATATTCAAAAGCATGATAAAAGTTAATTAAGGTATAATAGAGTGTGTAATACCGGTGACATTGCTTACTTCAGCATACTATACACGGGTAAGGGGTGTCACATTTAGTGGTATCGAGCACGGTTTAGGCGCTTCGGGCCTAGATTGAGTCCATACCATGCATTGCATTTGTAAGAGTCGAGGTGAAACTAATGCAGATCTGTTTGTCTTTGTTATTTTGAATAGGATATGGACCCTACGCCACAGAGCGCTTGAGGAGGAAGTGGAGAGTCATGCTCCACTGCGCAGCACCGAAGTGGGGTATGGGAGAACCTGCTCACGCCACCTCTACAGCCATGTTTCAAATGGCGAATTCTTGAGACAAATGGTCAGGGTAATGCCAGACCACCACCACCACCTCCACAACCAAAATCACACCGGAAAATTGAGAAAGTTTGGAGATGGATTTCTTTGGCAAGAGAGAAGATGATTATGTTGGCAAAAATTGGTTGAAACAGCAGAGTTTTAAAACAACTCCACTGCACGAGCAAAATTTGGAAGCCAGATTCTGCTGCAAGATGATGCATATGAATGGTGGGACACGGTATCCAGTGAAGTGCAGCCAGAAGTTATAACTTGGGACTTCTTCCTCTCCGAATTTAAGAAGAAAGATGTGGGGAGTGTATACCTGGAAGAGAGAAGACGAGAGTTCATTAACCGAGGCGCAGACACCGCCGGTGGCCGAGTATGAGAAGGAATTTGTCCGATTAAGCCGCTATGGAAGGGAGATAGTTCCTAATGAAGCTGAAAGGTGTAAGAGATTTGAAGAAGGACTAAATGACAATATAAAGATCATGATTACTGCCTTGGGAATCACAGACTTTACCAAGTTAGTGGAAGCTGCAATAAAGGTTGAAAAAGTAAGAATCAGTGAGCAGACTAGAAGGGAGAGACAGCATAAGAGGGGCCTGTGAGTCTAGTTCATCTCCCCGCATTTGGGAAGAAGTTTAAGGGTCCACTGCACAGAGTTCAAAGCCGTCACAAGGTCGTGGTCACCTCAGGGGCCTGTGCCACGCTACCCCTAGATAGGTCGATCCACACCATCAAGTGGGCAGCTCTCCAGTGATGGGGTTCAGTGGACCAGCCCGATCTTCTCGCATGCCCACACCGCTTGAAATGGCATAAGGGGGAGTGTTGGAGAGTGACTGCTGCCTACTTAAGGTGTGGGTCAATAGAGCATCAGTTGAAGAACTGTCCAAGCAGAACTACTACAGCTGCTCCAACACAAGCAGACAGACCTGCTCCTACACCACAAAGGGGTAGGAATCGCAAATCTAACGAGTGGGACCATCACGCAGGCTGCATCCGAGCCAGAGAGGCCGATAGTAGACCACCTGCGAGCTTATGCCACGAGCTCAGAGGAGCAAGATGCCCTGCACGTCATCGCAATACGTTCTCCTCTACAATACATCATTGCATGCATTGGTGGATCCAAGATCTACTCATTCATACATCCGCATCAACTTACCCGTAGAAAGGGGGATACTAGTAGGAGAGTGACCAAGACATATTCGGTCACTAATCCATTGGGCCACAGTGGTAGTGGACAAAGTGTACAAGGGTTGCCCGTTAAGCATCTGGGTATGAATCTTGGCAGACCTAATTGAGTTGCCCTTCCATGAGTTTGACGTGATTTTGGGAATGGACTGGTTTCACGTCATCAGGCAATAGTTGAATACAAATTGAAGAGAATTTCTTTAAAAACTTCTGAAGGTAATGAGATCACCGTGGGGAAAGGGATGCATTTCTTGTCCAATGTCATCTCAAACGCTTGCAAGAAGAATGATGAGAAAAGGTGTGAAGCCTACCTAGCACATGTGGTGGATACTAGGCAAAGCTAAGCCAAACTCCGAGTGACATACCCATGAAGAGACTTCCCGTATTTCCTAAAGAGTTGTCCAGTTTGCCACCGTAAAGGGAAGTTGAATTTGCTATTGAGACAACTGGCATAGCACCCATTTCCATTGCTCCCTTATAGGATGGCACCCATGGAATTGAGGGAGTTGAAAACTCGATTGCAAGAGTTGCTTGATAAGGGGTTCATACGCCCAGTGTGTCACCATGGGGAGCTCAAAGGTCGTTTGTAAAGAAAAAGGATGGGACTTTGAGGCTATGTATCGACACGATGGGCTTGAATAAAGTGACTGTGAAGAACAAATATCCGTTGTTTAGAATTGATGATCTGCTTGATCGATTGAAGGGAGCAGGAGTATTTTCTAAGATTGATCTCGCATTAGGGTATCACGGCTGAGGGTGAAGGATGTAGATGTGCCCAAGACTACATTCAGACCCGTGATGGGCATTATGAGTTTCGTGATGCCCTTTGGCCTAACAAATGCACCAATGGGGCATTTATGGACCTTATGAACCGTATCTTCCATCCATACCTAGATCGGTTCGTAGTGGTCTTTATTGATGATATTCTGGTGTATTCCAAGACCAGGGAAGAACATGATGAGCATTTGAGGATTGTTCTGCAAACCCTGAGAGAAAAGAAGCTGTATGCTAAGTTGTCCAAGTGTGACTTTTGGTTGAATGAGATTGCATTCCTTTGACACATAGTGTCAGCTGATGGGATTAGGGTGCATCCCAAGAAAATAGAAGCTGATGGAATGGAAGCCTCCCAGAATACAACCGAGGTCAAGCTTCTTGGGGCTACCTGGTATTACGTAAGATTTGTGAAGGGATTTTCCTTAATAGCTGCTCCAATGACCAAGTTGTTACACAAGAATGTCGATTTGACCGAATGACAAGTGTCGACTGGCTTTTGAGAAGTTGAAGGCTATGTTAACAGAGGCACCAATGTTAACACAGCCAATGTCAGGAAAGGACTTTGTGGTCTACAGTAATGCCTCTCATAATGGGTTAGGGTGTGTATTGATGCAAGAGGGGAAGGTGGTCACTTATGCTTCCAGACAGCTAAGGCCACATGAACAGAATTACCCTACCCATGATCTAGAGCTTGCAGCAATTATCTTCGTGATCAAGATATGGAGACACTACTTGTATGGTGAAAAGTGCTACATTTACACGGACCACAAAAGCCTGAAATACTTGGCAACCCAGAAGGAGCTCAACCATAGACAGAGGCGATGAATTGAGTTCCTGAAGGACTATGATAGTGTAATTGACTACCCTCCCGGAAGGCAAATGTAGTTGCCGATGCTTTGAGTAGAAAATCCATCACACTTTGAGATCATTGAATGCCCGTCTATCTTTGGTTCGAGATGGAGCTATTTTGGCCGAGTTGCAAGTGAGGCCAAACTCACATGCAGATTTTATATGGGCAGAAAGTAGATGAGAAGCTAATGGCTATTATGAGCAAAATCTCTAAGGGAAAAGCAACTGACTATGAGGTGAAAGCAGATGGGTGTCTCTACTACAAAGGAAGAATATGTGTACCAGATAATGGGGAATTGAAAGCCAGTATTCTGAAAGAGGCACATACCAGTGTTTATGCTATGCACCCAGGAAGTACAAAGATGTATCATGATCTGAAGCTTCAGTATTGGTGGCCTGGTATGAAGAAAGACATAGCTGACTATGTGACTAAAAGTTTGACATGTCAGCAAGTCAAGGCTGAACATCAAGTTCCATCAGGTTTGCTACAGCCTATACGCATACCTGAATGGAAATGGGATCGGGTCACCATGGATTTTGTAAGTGGTCTACCTCTCACCCAGAAGAAACATGATGCAAGATGGGTGATAGTAGATAGATTGACGGTCAAAGACACTTTCTCGCTAATTAGACCGACTACTCACCAAGAAGTTAGCAGAATTGTATATCAGTGAGATAGTTAGACTGCATGGAATTCTACTTTCCATCATATCTGATCGAGACCCAAGGTTTACATCGAGATTTTGGAAGAAGTTGCATGAGTCCTTGGGTACACAACTCCACTTCAGCACAGCTTTTCATCCTCAGACGGATGGGCAATCAGAAAGAGTAATCCAGGTAAACAATTGAATCAATTGAATTAATACAACTATTGAACTAAAATGATAACAATAACATGAAATATATGTCAGGTCCTTGAGGATATGCTGAGGAGTTGTGTCATTGAGTTTGAGGGAAGTTGGGATAGATACCTCCCACTGGCAGAATTTGCATACAACAATAGCTACCAAGCTAGTATCCAAATGGCCCCATATGAAGGCACTGTATGGGAGAAAATGTAGAACTCAGCAGCTGGACTGAATGGGCGAAGTTAAATCGTAGGGCTGCACTGTAAACAGATCGAGGAGAAAGTAAAACTAATCAAAGCCAATCAAGGTTGCCTCGCATGCACAAAATCCTATGCCGACTTGAAAAGAAAAGAAATAGAATATGCGTTGGCGATAAAGTGTTCCTCAAGGTGTCACCGTGGAAAAAGGTCTTGAGGTTTGGTTGAAAAGGTAAGTTGAGCCCTAGGTTCATTGGCCCATATGAAGTCATTGAACGTGTGGGACCAGTAGCCTACAGGCTAGCTTTACCACCAAAGTCCGGACAAGATCCACAATGTGTTCCATGTGTCTATGCTAAGAAGATATCATTCAGATCCTTCACATGTCACCTCCATGGAAGAAATTGAAGTAAAACCGGATTTGACATATGAAGAAGTACCCATACGGATTCTGGCTCGGTAAGTGAAAGAATTGAGGAATAAGCAGATTCCACTGGTGAAAGTGCTTTGGAGGCACCACAACACCGAGGAGGCAACTTGGGAAAGTGAAGAGATGATGAGGCAATAGTTCCCTCAACTGTTTGCATCAGGTAAAATTTCGAGGATGAAATTTAAATTAGAGGAGAAGAGTTGTAACACCCTCCCTGTAGCAACTCCGTACATTCCACTGCTCGGGTGATCGGTGTCGGTCCTGACTAGAACGTCCTAAAAATATTTAAACTAAAGTCAGGAACCATAATTAACTCAAATATTAAAAAGAAAAATTTAGTAAAAATTTTAGAAAATAAAATACAACTACGTCAAATGAGCCGGTGCCCAAGCGATGGGTAACCCAGAGGGAAGTTGCGGTTCTTACAACTAGGAGCCCTAGACCCGGGGAAAAATTCATAAAATAATTTTTGGGACTTCAGAGAAGGGTCATTGAGGTTCCTATGGCATTAGAATGCCAAGAAAATATTTAGAAAAATTTTTCAATCAGACAGACAATTTTGACCCGTAAGTTTAACTGAGGGCATTTTGGTCATTTCGCCTTCAGAGACGATTTTTGGCCGACTTGTCCAGTTGAGTAAATAATTAATATGACATAAAATATGAATAAATATTGCTAAAAATTAAATTGAAAATAAGTAGAGAAGAAAAGAATAGAAAATGAGAAAAAGGGCTCATTTATGACATTATTATGATGTCATTTGAAGTTCCCTCCAATCACAATTAAACAACCAACTAATTAACTAATAAAAAGAGACAAATGTGACCTAAGGAATTAAAAAAATACAGCTGCCTTCTTCTTCCCCAAATGTAGCCGAAATTCATGCCCTAGACCCAACCTCCATTAAAACCTCAAGCAAGCTCCATTTCTCTCTTCTTTTCACCATAAATCTTCCTACTCTATTCACTAAAAACTTATCTATACCTCTTGGGAAGTGTTTGGAAGCCTAGAAAAGGAAAGAAAGTGAAGATTAAACTTGGAAAATTCTGCCCTACAAAAGGTTAGTGCCTATTTATATTTATACTTCTTTTATTCCATATTAAGGACTTAAAATAAGTAAGGAATTGTGAATTAAATGAATGAAATTTATGTATATGTACTCCTTGAATTTCGGCAGCCCTAAGGAAGGGATAAGAGTGATTGTTTTGATGGACTTAGAGTGGACTAAAGATGATGTTTAAGGTATATATACACATGTATAATGAATTGGTGTGCTAACTAGGGTAATTGGTGTAAACCTTGAATTTGAGCTAGGGTTTGGGAGTGAAAATTAGACTTGGCTTATGAAATTGTTAAAGTACATTCTAATGGTCAATTAGTGACCATTTGGGGTAAGTTGACCATAATTTGGAGTGAGCTATAGCATGGCAAACTGAAATGGGTAGGCTGCCTAGTGACAGCAGCAGGGAGGCTATGAGTCCAGCCTGTTTGGACTGTCATATCTTTGGCTGTGTAGGTTCAATTAGTGTTTGGCCAATTGGGCATGAAACTAGACTTATAATGGCACAATTTTGCTGAAGAAACCATGCCCAAAAGACCAAAGCAAGTGGACCAAAAGTTGGCCCCAATCCGGATACCCTGCAAGCAAATTCTGCAGAATGACCAAATGAATAGTAACTATTCATTTGGCCATAACTCACTGTAGAATGGTCCATTTGACCTGAAATTTTTACAGCAACAAGATGAGATATAGACAAACAACTTTCATGAAGAAGCCTATCCCAAATTATGACCAGAACCTATTCAACAAGGCAATGGAAATCACTGTTCATTGTACTGTAGAATTGGTAAATTCTGCATATTGGAAATCCGGCCAGCTGTGGTTTTTGGACCATATCTGGAGCTACAAAACTCCAAATGGAGTGATTCAAAAAAAGAAATTCAACTACACTAAATAAGGAACAACTTTCATGTTTACCATTTCCTCAAATTTCCACTGTAACAGTCCCTAATGGAACAGTAAATTTATGGTACAAAAGCTGAAAATTCTGCCCCTTAGTGCTAAGCTTAAAAATGGATTTGGTGATTAATTCCAACAAGTTTTAAATTCAAAATGTGGTACATTGGGAGTGTTAAAACCAATACACCTATTTTCTATCCAAAAGTCAACATTTTTGTTGATCAATGAAGTGAATAGTGACACCAAAACTTGAAATTCAAAAATTGAAGAATTCAAAAGTATCAAATGCCCTAGTATACCTAACAAGATTGGTTTGGATAGTTTGGCATGCCAATAGGGTTCAATTAGCAGTACTGCACATGGCATTATGCCATTCTGTGATTTCATGGCTTTTAGCCATTCTGACCTTGTGTTGATATTTGGCCTTGTGCCTATTGTCGCAATGGGATTTTGCGGTCGCCCGGACGATCACTCACCGAAGTGGGAAAAAGTGAGGAGTCGCCACCTTAGTTTTGAGGGGAACTAAAGAAAACCCTTCAGGAAGATAAATTAAAAATGAAACCACTTCAAAACAGAGATTCTAGGTTCGGGGTCCGTAAACGGGTGGGGAAGGTGTTAGGCACCCCACCTCGTCCCTTGATAAGGGTAAGTAGATTTAGTTTTGCGTCCTTTGTAGATTAGTTAGGAGGGCTCGGATGGGAATGTTAGTCCTTTTGGTAAAAGGAATGTTTGATTTTTCACTGATTAGGATCACCCAGATACATAAGTAAATGAGACAACCTTAGTGAATTACTTTTGTATGTTAATTTTACTTGAAAAGGAATGTTTTATTTAAAATTTAATTTAGAAGATCGGATAAGAACTCTCTTCCGAACCTCTTTTAGATATTCATTAAAATTTTGGTTGGGGATCGGATAAGGACTCTCTTCCGATCCCTAATAAATATTTATTAGAGATTTTAATTTGAGATCGGATAAGAACTCTCCTCCGACCTCTTTTAAGTATTTATTAAAATTTTAAGCTGAGACCGGATAAGAACTCTCCTCCAATCTCTATTAAGCATTTATTAAAATTTTAAGCTGAGACCGGATAAGAACTCTCCTCCGATCTCTTTTAAATATTTATTAAAAATTTTGAATTGAGGTCGGATAAGAACTCTCCTCCAATCTCTATTAAGTATTTATTAAAATTTTAAGCTGAGACCGGATAAGAACTCTCCTCCGATCTCTTTCGGATTAGTAGGAGCCTGGAAGGGGCTTTGCCGATCTCCCGAATTTCAAGTTCATCTACATGTCACAAGAACCTAAAACTAAGGTTTCTGGCATTCAAAAATGCTGGAGATAAGGTTTCTTGATACCCTATGACTAAATGGGTAATACTAAACTTGATTTACCGACCTTCCATGTAGTCATTTCACGCATACCTATTAATGTCCGATCTGCTCGCCTAGTTTATTTTGGTTTTATTCCTCTTCATGGTATCTTGCCGAATTCTGCTCACGTCACTAATAGTTTGGCTATTTTCTGACGTGTTATTCAAGCTTTCTTTTAAAAGAGACCCTTAAGTTGCAGATACCTATATTTTGCCTGACCACTTACACGCTACTAGGAGCTAAAAGCTCGTATTCAGAAATGACGAAAATTGATGAAATGATGGACCGATCACTAAAGAGATAATTCGAGAGTAACGTTCTTTGAGATTTTTTTGCTTAGAATAAACTTAGAGAAAACCGCGTACGTAAAGAGAACAAAGAAAGTGCGAAAAGTAAACGCAAATACTTAATAAAACAGTAATATGAACTCTTACCTGTGAGGAGCCAAATATATTGAAATAACTGTGAGGTGGTAAATAGTGATGAAGATGGCGGATTGATCAGCCTGAGAGTTGATGTCTGTGAGGAGCCAAATGTATTGAAATAACTATGAGGTGGTAAATAGTGATGAAGATGGCGGATTGATCAGCCTGAGAGTTGATGTCTGTCGTGAAACCGAGAGATGCTTTAGCTAAAAGGTAACCAGGTAAGAACCAGGTGGAAGGAAGTTGAGCTTGAACAGAGGAAAAGAAAGCAGAGATGATGAGAGTATGACCAGATAATGAACAAACTGGAAATGTAGAGTTCCAGTATTCAAAATCTTTTTCAAGAAAACACTCCTGAAAACTAGTTTCAAAAGTCTTTTTAATCACTACAAAACAGCAGAGTAACAAACTGAATGAAGTTTCAGAGTTCCTCCACGATAATAGCAGCCTCTTGTCTATATTTTTTTCCGTCCTTGAACAGTTTTTCATGCAGGTATTTATAGGAATCGGGTGCTCCCCATGAAGGGTCAGGATTTATTTTGAGGGAGATGGAGGGTCAAGATTTTGAAGTACATGATCGGATGTTCAGGAATTAAAGAGAATCAAAACAAATGGCTGAGATCGCTTCTCAGAATATTTGTCCTTTTCCTCTTTTAATCTGACGGTCTTGAATCCTCTTGTCCGGAACGATCTGAGGGCTAAGAGTGAAAAACGCTGGTATTGTCGTCTTCTCTTTTGATCCAAGGGTTCCGGATTCATCCTTACAAGTGAGATCAACGGTGGAGATTGGGATGTACAGGACTGTCATGACATACCCTGGCACCTGTCAGCATTGCGGGCGATTCTTAGGCGTGCGGTGGAGATCTCGTCTGCCACGCTTTAACTACCTCGGCTCTGATTCTGACGACGGTTATTGGGATTTGTCTTATTCTTTTTGTCTTCCGATCCCTCCCCTAGCTCCTATTCCGATCTCTCATGCTGATCTCCTATCTCCCGATCTCTTTTATCCCTTGATCAGTCTGGATTCGGTCCAAGCATTAATTGCATCTCGATTCTCTAAGCGCCGCTTGCTTTCCGCCAAAGAATAAATGCTCATTTTCCCCTATATATACCCCTGTCGACGGAGACATTTTCTTCATCTGACTTTCCTCTCTTCATTTCTTACTTACCTTGTTCTAGCTGCTCCGGTAGAAGTTCTGGCTATAACTGAGGCTTTGATCTTTTTCCGATGGATTTCCTTTCTCACCGACTGAAAATTTACGATCCCGGTGATTGGATGATCCTAATTGACGATGGTGAGAGAACTGGATTTGACCGATCCGTATTGCGGGCCTCGGTTGTACCGATCTCGAGTTGCTCAACTGAGTTCATTCGGCTTCTCATCACATTGAGTGTTCCGACAGCGATTCTGATCCACATTGGGTGTTCCGACAGCGGATGAAGCATCCGGTCGGCAATATCCTTGGGATCGCTTATAACCGATCCTTAGATCTACTGGTGGTATCCTTGGGATCGCTTATAAACCGATCCTTAGATCGCCCTTCAGATAGGATTTTCGCCTCTCAGAGATCGCCCAAATGATGTAATTCTTCAATGTAATCAGATCTCTAGAGATCTCCCAAATGATGTAGTTAGACCTTTATTGTAATCCGATCCCTAGAGATCGCCCAAATGATGTAATCCGATCTCTTGAAAATAAAGACTTTACTTTGTCGGTTATCATCTTATTATTTTGCATTGATTATTTTCCTATCTCGATGTGATTATCCAACTGATTCTTTACGAATGACCCTTAACTATCCTTTATTCAAAATTTTTAACTCATTATGCCGATCTCTAATTAACCGATCTCAGAACATTCGGTTATTTGAGAACAGCTGTCGAGTCCCACCAATCGATGCGCTGCCTAGAACTTCGCGAGCATTAAATGCTCGGACTAGTATAAATAGGGGTGGGAGGGTTAGCCAGTTGTTCTCTCATTCCTTTCTCAGCCTCTTGTTCGCAACTCAAGTTCTCTCCTTTTCTCCAGTTCTTCCGACGATCGACTCGGTAAGGGCTTTAATCCTCTTTTAGTTTAAGTTCTTTGTTTTTTTGAAAATGAGCGTGCCGAAGGTCGAGAGCGCAGCCCTCCTTCCATTCAGTTCTCATGGTCATCGCCCGATGAAGAAGAGGCATCGGGCCCAGCGTGCAACCTAAACCCCTAGGTCTCTCGCCAGTGCCTGGGGTGGGTCAGACCATCAAGGCTTGCACCACCTTCAAGGAGAGAGACCCTTCCTATAGACGAGCTTCCGTCGGTTCTTCGGGAATCCGATCTGCAATCGTTTGTTCAAGAATACAACATTTGTCCTGATTCATATGAGCTGATCAAGTGCAATGGCGATCTTCGGGTCGATCACTCTTTTGAAGAGAATGACATGGTTATGGTGTACGAGGAACAGTTAAAGGCCGGTCTGAGGTTCCCTCTAGACGATTTCTATAAGGAGGTCCTAAAATTTCACCGAGTATCCATTGTTCAAATCCACCCCAACTCGTGGCGGATCTTGGTTGCTTTCCGAGGTCTATGCCGAGCTAAGGGAATCAGACCTACGGCTAAGGTGTTCGCCGAGCTACACAGACTAACTCGCCGAAAGGATGACGAACATCGGTTCTTTCAGCGAAGCCTCATTGCGGACTCTTTTCCGACCGCCTCATCCCTTAAGAATTGGAAGAACCGGTTCTTCATTCTGAGGAGTAAAGATCCGAGCTGCTTTGAGGACTTTCCTCGTAGCTGGTGGTACCAGGGGCCCCTGCTTCCGAAGCACATTACCTTGAGTCAAGAGGAAAGCTCAATAGTGATGGAGCTGAAAAGTCAGGCCGCCACTCTAAAATATTCCTGTCCACATGCGGTGACTGCCGAACTGCACCATTGGACCATGCAACTGATCACCGGCCAAGCTCGCGAACTTCCGCTCTCTGACCTCGGCATTGGTATTTTCTATATCTCAGTTCTCAGGACCTTAGAGATCTCACTAACCTTTTCTTTGTGCAGGTATGGCGGGTGGTGAGGGTTCTAGGAAGCGGAAGAAGGACAAAGAGATCTTCCGGAAAGTAAAGGAGATGAAGCGTTCGGAACGACTTCAAACACCCGGTCACGAACCTGGGGAGATACAAAGAGACCCACCTCAACCTTCGGGTCCGCCGACCACTGAAGCTGTCAGATCTCCTCCTAGATCGGAAGAGCAGCCCCCGCCTCTCTCAGTTATTCCAAGCACGGAAGGGGGGCCTCCTCAAGCTTCTGGGAGGACCTCTTCTCGTGGCGCTCAAATACTGATGGACTGCTTGAAGAATAACCGGACCGTCAGGGAGAACTCCGATTTTGCCAAAGTCCTGGGATCTACCATCTTCTTTCAGGAGGATCGGACAAAGTATCCCGGAGTGGTCTCGATGATATCTTGACTCGAACCATGAGCCTAACGTGGAGTGTCCGTGAACCGGACCATGATTCGGAAAAGATTCAGCGCTGGTAAGGAGGTCGAGAAGAAAAATCAGGAATTGGCTTCCCTCCGATCCCAACTCTCATCCGCCGGATTATATATCTCAAGTCGAGGGACGAAGTACCATGAAGACCGGTGGCCGAAAGGTCTCGTGACTTGGTGAAAGTGAATGGGCTCTCGAGAAGTCCGTGCACTTCGTGCCAACGGCTTCAGTCGCTCAACTTGTAGAGGAGCTTAACGCGAAGGATAAGGAGCTTTCGGAGAAAGACAAAGAGCTTAAGGAAAAGGATGAAGAGATGGTGTCGGGAATAGCCGGAGCCTATGTGAATGCTCATAAGGATCTCTTGGCCGAACTCCAAAAGCGCTATCCTGAAGAGGACTTCTCTTGGATGGACGACCTGGCTCCCGGGGGCGATGGTGAAGATAGTGAGGAGGAGGGCGAGGAAGAGAGAGAGAGTGAGCAGAATGTAAATCAGGCTGGGGGTGATCCCCCAGCCGAATAACTTGTACAAATTATGAAATGAAATGGAATATCTCTTTTGTTCAATGAATGGATGCGATTGGAAAATCTTTGAATTGCCTAAGTATTTGATTGTATGAGCATAGCGAAACATGAACTAAATGCCATTATTAATCTAAGTATAAAAGATCGGAAAGCACAATAAGCATGAGATCGGTGGGGAGAAATGCTGAACGGGACTTGATTAAAATTGAAAATTTAACTTGAACACTTAAGATCGGAACCCTCGTTAAACCGAACCAAAACTTTAGCTCTTAATCTTCCGAAAAGGAGGTCGGCAATAAAACTGGTAGGAAAAGATCTAGTGCCAGTTCATTTTATTTATCAATAGAGATCGGAAAATACTTGACAGGTCCGAAAATTCGACAACGGGTTTGAGAGGTCGGTAAATGATTTGAGAGATCGGCGAGGCTTAATGAATATGAGGACTCAGCATTAATTCAATTCTTTGTGAGGAGAGATCGAAAATGTGACCGCCTATCAAAGAGGGATCGGAAACGTGATTAGCTGTTCAAAGAAGAATTTTTATTGATTCTAGGGATCGGCCAAAATATGGTGTCGACACCTATTGTCATTACAGCTTATTAGCTGTTCTGTTGCACACCGGGAGATGCACATGTGACCGATGGTGTGACGGCCCGAGGTACTAGATACCCAGTGCCAGTTTACCCGTTTATCTAGTCCACTCGTCCAGTATAGATTACTTGGGCAACCAAATGAATGAAAGTGAACAAAGTTAACGAAACAAATGGATATTCAAATACAAAACAAATAAGACATATTCATTCAATGCATATTTATTTATGTTATTTCTTTCTATTTTATTATTTGCACCACTAAGCATTATTGCTTAGCGCGTTGCTTTTACCACGCGTAGGTTCTGGAGATATTGATCGTGAGCCCAGTAGACCGCAGACTGGGTGAGTTCATCCTGCAGCTCTGCATAATGTCCGTGTCACCTCACCCTCCACAGTGCATTGGTAGGACACTAGATTTCATTTTGATATTTTGTAACTAATTTTTATTTTCTCATATGTAATCGAACTTATGAAATGTATTTTGATGTTCATGTAAATAATGAGAATTGTGTTTGTGAATGGAAAAGTGAATGTTTTTCTGTGATTTATACATGATTATCACATGAGACGAATGATTGAGAAATGAAATTGAAAAATGTTGAGATTTTGATATTGGAGTTTGGGATTGATTGAATATGAATATTGGAAGTGTTTTTTTCACAGGTTCCGAAGAACTGTTTTCTCCATTTTTAGCCGGTACTCTGCCGGATTTTCTTTAAAATCTTCGGAACCTCAATAAATTATAATTTTGAAAAATGGCTCAAAGATATTATATTTCATAAGTTATATTCAAAAGCATGATAAAAGTTAATTAAGGTATAATAGAGTGTGCCGGTACACCGTGTGACATTGCTTACTCGGGTATACTGTACACGGGTAAGGGGTGTCACAGAAACACCATGAAGGGGGGTGAAGTTCTAAGCAGGCAGCTATTGGAACCCTTATGCCTTGAAAGAGGGTAATTGTATTATACAGATATTTTTAAGCAGATTTGTATATTATTTCACAGCATTTAGATAAGTAATGTCATGCATAATCATCAATTTCATCAACTTTTATAAATTCCATTGTCAAACTCTAAATTCCATATTTTCTGCATTATTTTAGGTGTTTGGATAAAGTTCCAAGGCATAGGAGTGTAGAAGGGAGCTTAGAGCTTAGAAAGACCAAAGAAAAGAGAAGTGCTGCTAATACACTTTACACAAGTCATGTAATCAAAGCCACAGACTCGCATAACCTACTACCAAGGGAAAACTAAAAGAGTCAAGAAAGAAACACTGTACATAGGCCGTGTACACAGACCCGTGTAAACCATGGAGACCCATGTAAGTCTCTGCCTGGCCAGGATTAAGGAACTCTCTATAAAGCAAAAGAACACAGGTCGTGTACTTGGACCCTTGTAACCAGCAATGCCTCGTGTAATCTTCTGTGCCAATACAAGATGCAGTCTTCAAAGCTCTAGTAAGTTACACAGCCCTGGGCCATGTAGTGATACACGGGCCATGTATCAGCCGACAGCCAGTTTCCTGCTTTGGCTCTAGCTTCAATTTTTGATAGAGATAAGAGACTTCTAATACTTCTAGGACTCTGAAAACCTAAACCTAGGCACTGAATATAAATAGAAGTAGCAGAAAGCAGAGAAAGGGGATCCAGAGCTGAACAATAACACCTTTATCATTTTCTCACAGCCGCCTAGAAGAGTAGTATATCAGTATCAAGGAGGAGCCTTCAGCTGAAGTTCCACAAGATCAAAGCTGCAGATTCTCTTCGATTCTTTTATTCTATTTCTTTAAGCAGACTTTTATTATTCTTTTATTTTATTTTTATTATGTTTGCTGAACTCACCATGAGTGAGTAATTTCCATATTCTGGAATTAAGAAAGTAACACTTGTAATCATTATTATGGACAAATATTGAGTTTTATCTATTAGATTTGAGATTTTTTCTTTGATTTAATTTCTTGTGATCTTAATGCATGTTATGTATTTGTAACACCCTCACTTTAGCAAGTCCGAACATTCTACTATATCGGTGACCAGTGTTAGTCCGGACATTTAGAATATCTGGAACTATATATAGACTAGAGTGAGGAGTCATAAATAACTCAAATAATGGTAAGAAAACCAAGGAAAAAAAATTTAGAAATAAAATACAATGAAGTTAAATGAGCTGGTGTCCTAGCGATGGGTGACCTAACAGGAAGTTGCTGTCTTCACAGCTAGTAGCCCTAAACCAGAGAAAAATTTTGTAAAATAATTTTTGGGACTCCAGAGAAGAGTCATTGAGGTTTCGATGGCATTAGAATGCCAAGAAAATGCTTAGAGAATTTATTCAATTGGTACAGACAATTTTAGCTCATTAAGCTAAACGAATGGCATTTTGGTCATTTCACCTTCAGAGATGATTTTTGGCCAACTTGTCCAATTAAGTAAATAATTTATATGATATAAAATATGAATAAATATTGCTGAAAATTAAATTAAAAATGAGTGGAAAAGAAAAGAAAGGAAAATGAATTAAAATTGGAATT
This sequence comes from Hevea brasiliensis, assembly GCF_030052815.1. Lineage (NCBI taxonomy): Eukaryota > Viridiplantae > Streptophyta > Magnoliopsida > Malpighiales > Euphorbiaceae > Hevea > Hevea brasiliensis. The sequence goes on along the minus strand of NW_026614916.1, from coordinate 70,284 downwards.
ATAACATCATTATGATGTCATTAAGAAGGCCTCCACCAATCAAAACTTAACAACCACATTTAAAACAATTAAAAAGAGGAAAAATGAGTCAAAATTAAGAAAAATTTTCTGGTTCTTCTTCTTCCACCAGCCGATTCCCTCTCTCTTTCCTCTCACCATTTTTGCTCAAACTTCTCACTAAAATTTCTTGATAAATCACCATAAAATCTTAAACTTGCTTCATTAAAACTTCTCCTCACACCTTAAATTACCTTTAGGCAGCAATTTCAAAGAGAAATTAAGAAGATTTATCAAGCTTAGGGAAGCTCTCAAGTGAGGTTAGTGTCAATCCTTTCTTTTTCTCTTTAAATTCTTACTTACACACTTAATTTAAGTTAGAAAATGTAAGAATGGGAAAGGAAATTCACTTGTATGCCTCACCCCATTTTTGGCAGCCATGGACTTATTAGAGTTATAATGATTTTCTTTGATTTAAATGAGTGTATAAGCTACCCTTGATATGAATTTAACGCTTAAAACATTAAATTGTGAGTTTAGTGCAAGAATAGAAAATTTGGAAATTTAGGGTTAGGATTTTGAACCTAAAATTTGGGGGTTGATGCAATTGAGCATGAATTATTATTTTAATGGTCAATTAATGACCATTTGGTGTAGTTTGAACTAAATTTGGAGTGACTTGTGACATTAACTAAGGCAAAGGTTAGGCTGCCTCATAAGTGCATTCTGGACCCTTTGAGTCCAGTGTGCTCTTGAGGCTATAACTCAAGCTATGTCACTCCAATTGTCACACCTTACCCCTCTGTAAGGTATAATATGATCCCGTAAAATACCTAATGAACTATCGAATTTCACCTACCGATAACTCATTAAGTACCCTACAAGGGATTTTAAAACAATTTTCTTATTTTTGACAAGTGGTGAGCATTTTCTAATAAGTACTTAAAACATTTAGTTAAATTAAATCTAGTTGGAAATTTTAACCCATTTTCTTTTTCCGCAAATTTTATAAAAATTTTGACAGAGTTTCCTCTGTATTTTGAGAAAACAGTTCTTCAAATACCTGTAAAAAGCACTTCTAAAAATTTTTCTCAACAACTGCTTCAATTTTATACTCAATCTCAATCAATTTCTCAAATTCACAAGTTCAATAATTCTCAAAATACTGTCAATCAATATCATTCATATTTCATTAGAAACCAAACAATTTAGATACATCATTACAAAATTTACATTAAGAGAATTTCAAACTACAATAAATATTACAACTTTATACAAACTTTGTACAAGCTGCTCAAGACCGATTTTACATGTCCATACAATTACGTGCAATACATACATCAAAATGAATATTTACAGTCAGGGTATAAATTATACCCGATAACTTCTAGCAAGTAGCTCCCCTGTCCTCAGCAGCTCAATCTGCTATTCCTCTAGTCTCTATATCTGCGACAGCATAACAAGCTATCGCTGAGTGGTGAACTCAGTGGTGCACAAACTAATAATTTAAAACTTAATACAATTTATGCTTGACAATTCATAACAAATAGAATTTTAAAATTTCTAAATTCTTCAAAATCCATGACCTTCAGAAATCAACATTTTCATTTATGCAAATTATTCATTCGAATAACATTTTGATCAAATAGTAACTATTTATTTACATTTCTTTTAAATTCCGAGACAATGCAAAAATTTTTGAATCATTAACAAATTATTTATTTCAATCACAATTTATCAAATTATGCATAATTTAAAGGGCGTTGCCAACAATACACACAGTCGAACCCATGACCCAAAATTCGAATAGATGCCGTGTTGTACACCACGACATTTCACATTCTCCCAATAACCGAGGCTAAAAGGGAGAAACAAAGACTAGCTAGTATATATGAGTACTCATTCACATCATTCCCCAACTGGCAAGCCAGAGAGGAAGAAACTCGCCCCATCAAGTGGAGGAGTTATCTCACTAGACAAGCTAATGAGAATTCACAACATATTTTGTCATGTCAACTGTGGTTTCAAATCATATTCAAAATAATTTCTATTTGCAAAGTATTTACAAATCAACATATTTAATCATCATAAATTCATGCTCAAGGTTGGCAACACATCAAACTTAAAATTTACAATCCTCAAAACAATGCAATAAATCCTTAAATGTATAAGAAAATTTATATTCAAATTATACAATTTCATTCAATAAGTTAAAATTCTCAACACAACAAAATCATAAATCATACAATAAATTTATTTCAAATCAATTTGGAATTGAAAAGTAACAAAAGTGTTAGTTGTGCACAAACCTCAAGCGAGTCGCTTCTTGGCCTTGACTCGGTTCCTCGGGTTCTTTTCCAGTATTCTTTCCAACTGAAACACACAATTTTATAGTGTTTCAGTACTAGAACTTAAAATAAATCTAAAATAAATTTAGCTTCACTTTTACCTAGCTCTAACGTGCTAAATTCGATGTTCTTGAACTTTTGTGTTTCGAGTTACTATTCACTACACTATTCAAGTCAAATTGTTGACTTTTTAAGGCTTAATAGGTATGGGAACTTTAACTTCACCCACACACCATATTTTGGTCATTAACTTTGTTGGTTTTGGTCATTTTCTCAAAGCTTAGGTCTTTTAGGCAAAATTGCCAATTTTCGGTTTTGGAGTCCTAAGTTGCACTATTTCATTGGTCCTTTTACTGTTAGAATTTGGCAAACCTTCCTTCATAGAAAATGTTCCTTATTGTCTTAAGTGTATTCTTATTTTTGGATCACCCCAATTGGAGTTTTGTAGCTCAAGTTATGGCCAAAATACGCCATCAAGCACGCAATCGCTCATACTGCTATTTTGGTTCTGGCGGATTTTTTATCCAACTTCGTTCAGTAATTTGATCAAGTTAAGTCCATAATTTGGTCTAATTTCCTTCATACGAAATGTTCTACTATGTCTTAGGTTTCCACCGGTTCAAGAATCGCCTAAATTGGAGTTTTCTAGAGAGAGTTATAGCCATTGGAACTTTACTGTTCAAATGGAAATCTGCAGTTTTGCAGGTTCAGTAACTCAACTTTACTCAATAATTTGATTAGGTTAATGGCATAATTTGGGTTGGTGTTCTTCATAAAAGTTTTACATCTATATCTTATCTAATTACTGGTAAAATTTCAGGTCATTTTGACCTGCCTAGCTCGAGTTATGACCAAATGAACAGTTACTGTTCATTTGGTCAATTTGTGATGTGCATCGCTCTTACTCAACTTTGGTCAATTTGTTCACTAGGTTTTGGTCAGTTTTTGGGCATGGTTCCTTAATGAAAATTGTGTCATTTTATGTCTATTTTCATCCCCAATTGGTGGCATATCAATTGGACTTGTAAAATTTCTGTTTTGGTCCTTCAAAGTTGGCTTGGTCATGCTGCCAGCAGCATGACCATTTACCCTACGAATTTGACTTCACTTCTAATAATTCAAACACAACTCATTTGGTCACAATTGACCATTTTTCACTTCACAATAGGTCAAACATGCCATTTACTCATTTCTTACATTTTTTGTTCACAAACCCTAAGTCCCAAAACCCTAACTTGCTAAATTATTGTATTTAACTACATTTAATGGTTTTAATCCTAATCAATCAACTAAATAAAGCTTCTAAACTCATTTAACTCCATCAAACCATACAAAATCATACTCCCCTTCAACAGGCCGAAATTCAGTTTAGTCCTTCAACAATTGATTTCTCTTCATTTCCTTAGTTTCTAAGTTCATTTAAGTCACTAAACATGCACTTAAAACAGAAAATTAAGAGTTAGAATACCAACCTTTGTGTAGCAATTTCTAACTCCCCTTTTCACCAATTTTCTTTCTTTTTCTTGCTCCTCTATACTCTTCAAGATGCAAGGATGAGGTTTAGTGGAGAATTTTAGGGGAACTTATGGTTAATTTAGGGTGTATAAAGCTTGAGCTAAGAGCTCTAATGGAGGTTTGAGAGTGAGCTTTGGGAGAGGGAAAGAGAGAGTCACGTTTTTTTTTTTATGAAAAAGATGACTTTTAATTATTTTTTTCTTTTCTTTTATTTTATAAACTTGGCTTATGGAAGACCACAAAATGTAATTTAATAAATAATTTAATTAATTCTTTTATGACATCATGCATGAGGTCATGCATGATGTCATCACCCATTTACTTTTCTCATTTTTCTCTTCTTTTTTTTTCATATTTTTCTATTAGTTCTTCAATTTAATTCTCGATTCTGAAATTTTCTTTTCCCCAATTTTATTTGACAGTTAGGTCAGGAGTCAGCTCTCGGTGTCAATTGACCAAATTGCCCCTCGCCGGTTCATCCCGGTTTGCAAATAATCCAATATTTCTTTCGGCTCCCTGACCTAATTATTTGACTGACTTAACAGTTCTTTTTCGTGATTTTCTCTTTCCCACTGTGTTCATGAGGGTCCTAAGGACCGCAGCGTCACTTTTTAAGGTTCGAAATTTGAGTTTAAAACGACTTCGCAGTCGTTCCCGAGACGGTCACCCATCGTTGTGACTCTCAGCTCGTTTAACTTCTTATGTTCTGTTTTTTTTTATTTATACTTAACTAATTGGCAATTACTAATTATTTGTGTTTATGGCTTATTTAGTTGTCTTAAGTATGGTTTTAATCCCCTTAATTGTCCGGACCGACACCGGTCACCGGAATAGTGAAATATACCAGGCTATGCAAATGGGGGTGTTACACCAATTGGTGCAAAGCTAATTAGAGGTGAAACTAGACACATAATGCAACATTTTTTGTGAAGAAACCATACCCAGAAAACTAACTTAGGGTGACCTAAAAATTGACCTAATCTGGATAACACACATTCTGCCCTAGGCAAAATGACTAAATGAACAGTGTTTGTTCATTTAGTCATAACTCAGTGTAGAAAAGTCCAATTGATCTGAAATTTATATCAATGGAAAGCTTAGACAATTTAGGACAACTTTTATGAAGAACACAACTCCAAATTCTGACTAGAACTTAATGAAATTGCCCACCAAAATTAGGACACCAAAACTGCCAGAATGGGATTCTACCCATAAATTCTGGGTAGATACCAATCCGGCCAACCTTTCTAAAATTAGAATAACTTAAGCTAGAAAACTCCAAATGGAGTGATTCAAAAAGAAAATTAAAGAAGACACAATAAGAAATAACTTTGATGAAGAGAATTTTGCCAAATTTCTACTGTAGCAATGAACAATGGAATAATAAACTTAAGGCATGAAATATGAAAATTTTAAATAACACACAATAAGTTTTGAAATGGTATTGGCAATAAACACCAACAATTTTAGAATACAAAATGTGATATATTGGTGATATTAGAACTAATATACCTATTGTCTATGAAAAAGTCAACATTTTAGTTGATTAATAAGATGAATAGTAACTATTAAACTTCAATTGCAAAGAACCTCACATTTAAATTTGTAATATGCCCTAGTACGCCTAGTGTGATTGGTTTGAATAGGTTGACATGCTAATAGAGTTTTGATAGTAATACTGCATATGGCATCATGCTATTCTGTGATTTATGGCTTATGTGGCCATTTCGTGATTTTATGGCTTTTAGCCATTCTGACACTATTGTGATATTTGGCCTTGTGCCCAATTTCTGTGACAGCTTATCAGCTGTTCTGTTGCACACTGGGAGACTCATTGTGATCGATGGTGTGATGGGCCGAGTTACTTGGTACCCAGTGCTAGTTTACCCGTTTATCCAGTCCAGTTAACTAGTATAGGTTACTTGGGCAACCAAAATAAATCTTAATAAATTTTTAATCAAATAATCAATATAAACACTACAGAATTAATAATGCTACAAATAATTACCAGAAACTTATCCGTATGAAATATCAGTATACACTCTGCATGTTTATTTCATTCTAGTTATTTTTATATTATTATTGGCACCACTAAGTAGTATTACTTAGCGTGTTGCTTTTGCCATGTGTAGGTACTGGAGATACGGAGCACGAGCCCAGTAGACCCCAGACTAGGTGAGAGTCAGATATGCTAGTGTCCTGTGCCACCTCTCATCTGCAGTGTATTTTGGTAAGGCACTAGGATTCTCTTTCGTATTTTTATCAATTGTATTTTGTATTTAAATTTTCATGTTATCATGTAAATTATAAACACTTGTATTATTTTATAAATTTGTAAATTAATGAAATTAAGTATTGCCTTTATAAATTTGGGTTCGAATTTAATTATGTATGATATGAATTGAATGAATGAAAATTGTTGAGAAATATTGAGATGATGTTGATTATTTGGAGTTGAGAAAGATTGGGAATATATTTGGAAGTGTTTTCTACAGGTTTCGAAGAATTGTTTTCTCTATTTTTAGCCGACACTCTGTCGAATTTTCTGTAAAATTTTCGAAATCTCAAATTAATTTATAATTTCAATAAATGATATAAATGATATCAATTTCAAAAATTTCACTTAGTGACCCATAAATAAATAAATTAAGAAATGATAAATATCAATGAGATAATATATGGTGTTCTGACACACTGTGTGGCATATCTTGCTCGGCTATACTGCAAACGGGTAAGGGGTGTCATAGTATTGGTACCCACTTAGTATTGATTATAGATATTAATTAAAAAACTAAAAGGTAAAGATTAATATTAGAAAATCAAGATTTTGAATCTAGAAAATCTGACTTAGAGATAAGCTGATAACCTTTGTGGAGTTTCATAATTAATCATAGGTTTTAAAGGGTTTTTATTAGAACCGATCACCTATGAAAGTATAGTTGTAATTGAGACACACCTTAGGCGCCTTGAGAGAGGACCTATGATACTTCAGGATTAATTTCCATCAAGGCAAACGATTCTCAATCCAATGAATAGACAAGACTACATCCATAATAAGATTAAAGTATGCAATCTTAATTCGGTAATTATTTCAAAATAGATTAATCCATTTTAAATTCATTACCCTGTGTAGCCTGGTACGTACTAGTTACATTCCTCGTGGGACGATACTCTACTAACTACTTTATTACTTATTCGTGCACTTGCGGGTTGAAAAAGACCAGCAAACAATCTCTCTCCACTTTCCTGTTCCCATGTCTCAAAATGATAAATTTCCTTAACCTAGCTCGTATCTAATCCTTTATCTGCCTCTCTATCGCATTCATTGATTATCGAAGTGTTAGATGCTTGTGATTCTACATTAACAAGTATTAGGGCCCTGTTTACTTTACAGGACAGCAATTATCTTTTTTTTTTTTTAGGTTTAACATTTTTATATTACAGGCTGCAATTCTATCAAGGGAATTAGTATTTGGTCCTTTCTTTGGAGGAATTTTTTAGGGTATTTTTGACGTTCTGTGACTCCATACCTGTTGTGTTGTTATTTTAATCATGAATTGCTCTTGGGAATTTGAGTGTTTGTAACTAGATTAGCCCAGTGCATTTTGTGGGTAAAGGATATAGAAGTGTGATGAGCATTATTTGGATTTTACTGAAATACCAAACTGAATTGTCCTAATTTGAAAATTTAGTTCTGTTTTTTAAGGAAAATTCGGTTTGGTTGGATTTTATTTTTGTATTAAAAAACTGTGAAAATTGAACTGAAACTTATATGTTAATGTAATTGAAATTATTTTAAATAGAAAACTAAGACACTGCATTTCATTCAGTGAATGCAGCACTAAAATTTCTCCTCCTCTTCTCCTCTGCAGTTTTCTATTCCTATCTCGTGCCACACAATGCTTCTCTTCCTATCTCACATACCTAAGTTGTCCACTTCTCTTCCATGGGCCACCAACTACTAGAAGACTTCCCTTTCTCCTCTTCAATTCCAAGGAGACTTCATGTCAGCCATTATATCAGCTCAAGGTCCATCGCGTTGCCTACTGCCTGTGTTTTGCAACCTCTGACCTTTGTTTCACAAGCCCACGTCCTTTTCTTTGTTGCTTCTTCGCCCCTTTGCAGAACAAACATTACCTGGCCCATTTTCTTATTTCTCTCTTGAAACCTCTCTTTCTCTCTATATATGATTGTTCTCTTTCTGGTGCCAGATTTTCATATACATTTAAGGACTAAGGTACAATATTCTGGTTGATCATCTCAGCTTGATAATTCTGCCACGTGTAGCAATATTTTTTTATAATCTGGTTTGCTTTGTTTAATTTTGGTTAATCATTATCTTTTAATTGATTAGCTTTTGGTTTTGGTTTGAAGGTTTAATCATATAAATTTGTTTAATTTTGGTTTTCTGCAGCCTGATCATATTTTCTAGTTGATCAGTTTTTGGCTTTGCCTCTTGATCTTTTAGTTAATGTCTGCTGGCTTTCGGTGGTTGTCCTTTGGCTTGTTTGATCACCTAAATCCAGAACCAATGAACCAAAGGATGTTAAATTTTACTTCTATGTGTGTGTGTATTTACTTGTATTTCTGTGATATTGATTTCAATTGCTGAGGAATTATAGTATAGAAATAGTGCAGTTTATCACTTGGCCTAACCTAATGCACTTGTTTCAAGTGCTTGTTAATATTCTTTGTTTTATGGGCATCAAAAGTGACCTATTGCCCTTTTTTTTGGTTTCTACCCAGATTTTAGTGACATTGGTTTATGGTTTCCTGCAGTAGTAGGCTTGAACTTGTTGATAGTTGAGCGGTTCTGTAACTCTGCTAAAATGGCTAGTGATTCTGATTTTGACAAAATGAATATTAAAGCTGCTAATGAAGGTTCATCGAAGCAGTTGGATTCAAAGGTATGCTGGGCCTGGGATTGAAAATATCTATTCTTCTTTGTTCTTTATTTTTCATTTATTTAATCTCTGTCCCACTTTCATGTCCTCAGTCTTAACAAAGTAATCAAATATTAACTATAGTGGTTATTAATATTATGGTTAAAAATGGAGTGAAAACCTCACTTCAATATTACTGGACTTTTCTGTTGGGAATCTAGGTTTCTTTTTTCGATATCCAAATTGTGAATAAAATGGGATTTTCTTTTAATATATTTATATCCGGTTCCATAGTCCCTCTTAGCAATACTGAGCTCAGTTTTTTTAATAAATCATCATTAATTTCTCATCTTTCAATTTTGATATGAGGGGAACTGTTGAAGAAAAGGAGAAGCTTACTGAATCATTGGACAAACTAAATATTCAACAATCACCATCTGGACAAGCTGGGTCTTTATCATTAAATTTCAAAAGAAAGCCAGTTGTCATTATTGTTGTAGGGATGGCAGGTAGAGTTAATTGACTGCAAAATATTATTATCATATTTAAGAGATGCGTCTTTCTTAAATGTTGGAAACCATTTATTATATTTGGTTTCAATACTTTCTGCTTCCAACTCCTTTTCCGATTGTAATTGTTAAACGGAATGTGTTACTGAATGAACATCATGAAGATTGAGAATCATTACTTGAATTTGTGCAGAAAGTGGAAAAACAACTTTTCTTCATAGGTTGGTTTGTCACACACAAGCTACAAATATTCGTGGTTATGTACTCAACCTTGATCCTGCTGTGATAACTCTTCCTTTTGGTGCAAACTTTGATATAAGAGATACTGTCTGGTACAAGGAAGTCATGAAGCAGTTTAATCTTGGACCTAACGGGGGAATCCTAACATCTTTAAATTTGTTTGCTACAAAGTTTTATGAGGTGAAACTTTCCTTTCATATTCCTGTTTTAAAATTATTGATTCGACTGTATGTCTGTCTTTAGCTCCATGACAATCTATATTATTTGTTCATTATTGTGTATCTGCTATAATATATTCTCCATGGATATCTCGAGGTTATGTTGGGTTGGCATCTACCTTGTTTAGCGCATGCCTGTCAAAAAAACTGGATAGTCTTGTACCAGATCTTTTTCATTTGGAAAGAGAAATTCAATGCTCTCTCTTGTATTGACACTTTTGGGCGATCATACTGGATTATGTGGCAAATGCCTTTCGTGTTTATGAGGTAGAGCTAGACCTTTCACTGTAAATTATCTACTCTGTACTCTTTTTTTTTTTTTTTTCTTTTTTCGTCTCATATGCTATGCATCCTTATTTTTCTAATTCCCAATTTTAGGTTATTTCAACTATTGAGAGGCGAGCAGATCAACTTGATTATGTTCTAGTGGATACACCTGGACAAATTGAGATATTTACTTGGTCTGCTTCTGGAGCTATTATTACAGAAGCTTTTGCTTCAACTTTTCTGACTATAATTGCTTATGTGGTTGATACACCTTGTTCCTCAAGCCCAACTACTGCATGAGCAATATGCATTATGCTTGTAGCATACTCTACAAGACACGGTTGCCTCTTGTGTTGGCGTTCAACAAGACAGATGTGGCTCACCACCAGTTTGCTTTGGAACTATATACTTTTATAAATATTAGATGGTTATTTGTGAATATTTTATCTTGCTTTTTTAACATCCTTGTGTTACTAAAGTTTAAAGATTTATATCTTTCCTCTTTTTTGATGTATCGTTGTGCCTTCTTAACCATGTTGACCTGAAGGTTTATTCAAATACTCCACACTGTTAAAGTGGTGCCTGTAAAGTCTATTATGTTAAACCCTTAATAGATGAGGGTTATTCTTTGATACTAGAAGATTTTGATTTGCAATTTGAAAGGGTTGCTTCAGGAATTCAATTGTGGTCAGTTTCTCTTTATTTCTAATGACTAATTTTCTCTTTATTTCTCATGGCATTTAGACATTTTCTTCGCTTGTTTGTTTTATTTGCCAGCTTTGCTCTTGTCAAGAAACCACTCATTGCTTAAGCTTGTAAGTTAGACATCCAAGAATAGTTTTATATCTCTAACACATCCAAACACGAATGCCTATTAGGTTTGAAGCGTGAACAAACACAGACCTACTTTGCCTTGTGCTGAAATATTTAATTAATAAATGATGTTGTTAGGGTTCGAACTCTAAACTTTTTGGTCTGAGAGGTTCCGATATCATGTCAAGAAACCACTCAACCTAAAAACTTAGGCTTGTAGGTGAAGACTCCAATAATAGTTTTATATCACTAACAGCTCTTAAATCTGCCTACCCAATTTTAGGTTCTGCTTTGTGTGCGTTGTTTTAAATGCATCATCTTTTAACAACTATGATCTATGCAGTGGATGGAAGATTTTGAAGCCTTGCAAGCGGCAGTCAGCTCAGATCACTCATATACATCCACTTTGACAGCAAGCCTTTCCCTCGTGCTTGATGAATTTTATAAGAATTTAAAATCTGTTGGGGTATCTGCTGTTTCTGGAGCTGGAATGGATGCCTGCTTTAAGGCTATTGAGGCTAGTGCTGAGGAATATATGGAAACTTACAAGTATTGCCTCAATTCATAGATGCCATTCCTTTTCCTTGCAACTAACATGTGTTGCTATTGCCATAATCTGTCTAACTTGTGAAGCTTGATTGTTTAGGGCTGATCTTGATAAGAGACGGGCAGAGAACCAACGTCTGGAGGAAGAATGACGGAGACAGAACAAGGAGAGGTTGAGGAAAGATTTGGAGAAATCTGGGGGAGAAACTGTGGTCCTGAGCACTGGTTTGAAGAACAAAGAAGCCAGGAGAGATATTATGATGGATGAGGAGGAGGAAGATGATGATTTTGAGAGGTTTGAAGAAAAGGAAGAAGATGTTATAGATGAAGACAAAGATGAAGAGGTTGCCAGGTTCTCCTATTAGTGAAGCTGTTTTACAGCCATAAGTTTCTTGAGATCACTTAATACAGGACCTTTGGGAATGGATTATTAGTTTTGCACTAGGATGGCATGACATAATGATGATAGACTACTTCCTTGCTGCTGTTCTTGCCTGACTGTGAATGTACCATGCTCTGAGTTTACATGTGCATTAGTTTTGAGTTGGAACTTGGCAATTATTCACCTTATAATTGGACAATGTGTGCTAATACATTGTGGTATTGCATTGTCCAATTACAGTGCTAGATGTTCGTAGATATTTTATTTGTACAGGATTTAAATTGTAGAGGTGCTTTCTGATGGCTGAAGGAATGTTATCCGATTATTTATTCTGTTTCTGAATGCCATTGGTTGGTACCATGTAATCTCTGTAATTGGAATTTGTGAATTTGCTATCTCTTGGGCTTTTCTGTTGGCAGTGCTATAGAGAAATCGAGAAAAAGTTTTCCCCACGACACTATCCTGAGAGTTGAGTGAGTAGAAAAAAGAGCAGCAGATGTGAAACACTTCTACTTGGGAGATGTGTGTATTAATCAAGATGGAAAATTTTACCGCACGGGTACAATTTAATTTCTTTCTTTCTCATTACATGTTTCAGATGCAAAGAGAAGACTACCCAAAACATTTTTCACATTACATCAGAACCCCAACGCAGTTTGTAAGCACATAGCAAAGCATTTGATTCTCATAATGACTTGACGCATACGATACTGCATATAAAGAACACTTTCAGTTAATTTATCTCTTACAAGATTATCAGAGAAACCTGGACTTTGCAGAGCTGAAACTGCCTGAGAATGGAAAAATTATATCCCACCACGGTGATTTCATGTATACAAATCTACATAGAATGACAAATAAGTAAATGAATTACAAATAAGTGAAAATAGTTACTAAATTTTGAAAATAAAAAAAACTGTTGAGTAATTACTTAGCAATTATAATTTTCAGGGATCCACTTTTATATATATATATATATTTAATCTTTATTGGATTGCCATTCTATGTAAGATATCCTAGTAATCACAGTTATATGATATAATTACTCCTAAGAATGTGTTTTAGAGAGTCTGCAAAACAAAATTTGTTGTTTTTTATTTTTAAGAGTGGGCCCTGATGGGTGTAGACTTGGGTCTAGGATCTACAAATCTATTAAAGTTTGTGATTTTTTTTTCTTCATGAAAATCAAAGTTTTTTTTTTTTTTTGAAAAGTAAATGCTTATTTCATGCGATGTATTGTCTTAAATCATGGAAAAGGAATGACTCCATATTGAAAAGTAAAATTTGTAAAAATTTGTTCTGTGGTCAGGTGATGAACTTATTGATTACGGGAAAAAAACATCCTTTGCCTAATAATCTTTGATGGGTCTATTCAGTGGCGGACCTAGGGAAAATATTTTTCAGGGTCAATATATAAGCAAATTATATGATATATTATTACACTAAAAAATAATACGTTTAAATTTAGGAAGATGAGATGAGACTTTTGTAGGTGAAGGTGTGCAAATACACTCACACTTTCATGGGTAAAGATACACATACGTTTCAAACACACAATAATTTGCTCAATATATAGAGATTAATTAATTTTCTATCAGTAAAAATAAATTCTCTATTAAAAAGAATGATTTAATACTTAAATTTATGAGGGGTTAATTTAAATCGATATATAAATATGTGAGGATGACTTCAGATAAAAGAGAAATCTTTTTCAGAGGAATAGATTTGCCTTTGGACCTATTCTATCCCCTATTTTAAGCAAGGAATATTTTTCAAATTTAGCTCTCATCTTTTATTTTTCAATAAAGTATTAGAGTCTAAATAATCTTCTAGGCCTATTTCAAATCATTTTCAGTTGTTTTTGTTCAAAATGAAGCATGACTTCATCAAACATGTTTTTTTTTTTTTTTACTTCTACTTTCATCCATCTTCAAAGGTGAGACGCTTCGAGATTTTAGCATGTGAAGATAAGCAAGTCTCTAAACTATAAAAATCTTCTTAAAGGGATCCGTCGATGTCTATGAACTTCTGAAATTTTATTCAAAGAACCTAATCAAGTCTTATAACTTCGAAACTTTATTGAGCGGACTTATGCATGTCTATAAACAACATGGACTTAAAAAGATAGGCAAGTCTCTAAACTGCAAAATCTTGTTGAAGAGACCTGTCAATGTCTATAAACTGTTGAAAATTTGCTCAATGGACGTAAGCATGTCCTAAAATTGCAGAATTTTATTGGAAAGACTTATGCATATTCATAAATTGCAAAAGTTTTGAGAGATCGACAAATCTCAAAATTGTAGAACAGATAAAGAAACCAATACGTCTCAAAACTACAAAAAAAAAATATGAAAGGACTTACATGTCTATAAATTGCAAAGAAATTGTTAAAAGAGTTTTTTTTTTTTTTTATGAGGTTACAAGCACAAGAAATAAAATGAAGATACTTGAAGAAACGATGATTAAATTCATAACTCTGGCAAAAATCTTATCAAAGAGAAGTGTTAAAGTTCATGAAATGTTTTTGTCGAAATCAAATGGCTTTCTATGTTTAACCCTTGTTTAATTCAAATTTATCATAGAATTCATTTTATGGAATTCATTCATGATAGAATTGATTTGTAAATGAATTCCTTTGTTTAGTATAATATATATTAAATGTCAAATTTATTTCAAGCAAAATGAATTTTATGTTTGGTATAAATATAGAATAAAAAATATCCTTTTATCCACTATGACTATGCTCAAACTTCCCATTATGATGCAGATAAGCATTGCATATCTACAGTATATCTCTCAAGCATTTCATCAAACATACTCTCTACAATATTTAACTCATCAATTTCTTGCAAACCCCACCAACATAGCATTCCAAGTAATAACATCATAGTTTGAACTCTCAGCGTTACAACAAGAATGCAGCTAACTATTGTTAAGGATATCATGAAAACAATCACAAATCCCAAAGGATGAAGGTATGCCAAAGATTTTCAAAGAACTAGCTACAATGCTGTGGCCAATTCCATGGCCTCATTCTGCGGTGTAGGTGTTTCAACAGCAATTGGTACCTGCTCCATTTTTGTTAAAGTTAGGTGAGAGCATCCTAATAGGAGTATTTTTGTCTAATAAAATTTTTAGCTTTTTAAAATCAAAATTTATTTATAAATTCTATCAAAATGTATAGAAATTTATTATAATGAATTTCATAAAATTCTAAATTTAAATTTATAAATGAATTTTAATTAATATTAAATATGATATTAATGAATTTATAAATGAATTCTGTAATATTTTATAGAATTCATTTATACCAAACATGTTAAGTAAGATTTATAGGAACTTGTCTGTATTTGTCCATTTGAAAGAGAATCCTTAAGTACAGATGCTCTGATTACTAAAAATTAAAACTAATGTTAAAAGTTTAAACATCAAATTAATAAAATTAAAAGTTTTAAGTTAAAATTGAATATGTTCATATTTTTTATTTTTTATTATTTTTTTCTTTTACATTTGGTGTAAATAACAAGAAAGAAGAAAGCTAATTTGATCACTTCATTAGAAAATTTAAAAAATAAAATCCACTAAGAATGCAATCACTCCCTTTCTACTACAGAGAGTTTCCCTTCAACTGGCCAATGCCTCAGCAAAAATCTGCAATTTACAAGAAAATCCAATGAACTACACCACAATGCCAGTAGAGAAGGATCCAATCCAACTCAATTCACTGCCAACCCAACAACAAGAAACACTATAAACAGTTTCCAATCCCACTTCCAAAAGGCATCAATACAAGTACCTAACTAATACATTAACATTGACCCTGGAGCAAGACATAAAATCCATGAGAACTTTTCAACAGATTCAATAAGATGAACAACATTCAATAAGCTGAAGAAAAGTTTTGCATCTATAGGATTTTGTTAGCAGATTTCATCACCAAAATATGTTTCATCCATACACTTGCAGAACTTCCCTAAGCCAAGTTGATTCTGTATTCAGTACATTAACAAACAATATCTGTAATTCTTCTGCCACCACCTAACAAGCCAGTTGGTGAGGAGTTTAATCATTTTGGCACGTTGTAGATATGAAAGAGAAGAAATGGAAGCTCCAATGAATCTATGTACTCAAGAGTACAAGTATTTACAAACGCTTTTGGTCAGAAGATTTCAATCTCCACCAGCAAGGGAAGAAACTGATCTCCTTAAGTTCAATGCTAAATTCCCATGCCACGTTTCCCATTCGAGTTTAAACAAACGTTAGGATTTCTCTGAATAAATTATAGCCTCAAGAGCTATGCAAAAATAATTCTTGAAGGAACATTAACTGTATGCACGATCAAGAAATGTCATACTAACATGAGTGAGCAGGAATCCCTGGAGAAAATGGACACAGAATATTTTTGTAGAAAGCAGAAGTTGGACAATCAACCTGCTCCTTCAAGTCCACAGTGTCAACCTCATGGCAGTGCACATCCCTATCTGTTCAAAAATTCCTTCTCTATAACACTAAAAATCACCTTCAGCCGATCTTCCAAATTTGAGAGAATGTTCTTTGTGATCCTTTTCTGATGCCTAGTGCTTTTCTGCCATGCAATTCCACTGAATACGCGTACATGACAGCCGTTTGGTCTTGAGGGCAAATCCTCAATTTGGTATCTCAAGTGAAGCTGCAGAGGATAAAAGAAGCTCATCAATTACGAGAAAGAAAGAATGACAAATAAATAAATGGGTAAGAGGATCAATAGCACCATTTACAGAGTCAACTCAAGACAAAAACATTTGCAACTCAACAGTTACAATTATACCCATACATTAAAATTGTCACCAAGTGGAACTCCATGGAGGGTTATAACCTCTTCAACCAGCCAGCCTTTACGATCAGATAGGGGGTGTTTCTGCTGTGTACTAGTCACCTCTCCTCCATAACGAGAGATGCGCTGATCAAATCTGTAATACATTTGCCTCTCGTACACATCATCCTTCTCCAATTCCCATTGGGTGTGAGAATAGTTAAGACAACCAGCTTTCTCCATCGCTTTTCGCTCCAACTCACCGCCATTGAACAGCTCCATGAAGAAATTGGTCTATAACACAATAATTACTGTCAAATAAAAAGGACAAATCTGCAAAATATGCAAACTAAGATCCACAATCAATAATTTATATGCATGAGGGTGCCTATGTATGCACGCATGCGCATACACTACGCAGAGAGAGAGAAAGAAAGCAACTTACAGAGACAGAAACACCAGAAGAATAAACCTCAGATAAGTTGACATCCTCAAGACCCAAGAAGGGCCCACTGTCTTCAGTTTGGAGGCTTTTAGCTTCTGATTCTTCTTCAACTATTTGCACCTTTTGTTCAGGAGACAACGATCTGGCCTTCCATAAAGCCATGATTGTCCTACACAGTAGGCAAAAATATTTAAGTGTATTTATACGGATTTCCACCTTTACCTGTCACATAACTCTTGCTAACCATGTAAATATATGCAAGTGACTTGGACATAAGGAGAAAATTTCTTTTAACTAGGAAGAGGAGGGACATCTATGTATGACAACCCCATCATTATCTTCATTTTACACAAGTTGCTAGTACACAAGGTATGATCACAATATGCTTAAAAAAATCATCTTATTGTTGTAAGACCAATAGGGCTCTAGCATGGAGCACTGGTGTAGTCAAACATGCATTAAAATGAACACTCCTGTAATGAAGATGCTAAAAAGATCAGCAAGCAGAGATGTCAAATACATATCAAGAATCAGGTCCACTACCATTTTGAACAGAACATTCCAGTATCAAATTGCTCTGGCACTGAGTTTATGACAAACCCAAAGGAAAATAGAATGGACACCTCAGAGTTCTCATGTTAGCATGTTCAATATCCATGAAAAGAAAATGTCTAGGACTGCTGTAAGAACAACCAGAGAAATAACATGCAGTATGATTAGCCTTTCAAGAGTGCAGGAACTAAACTTGATAATGGAATTGCATAATCAAGAATCAACATGCACTTATCATGAACCTTTAAAGGATGCATAAGACATCAAATCATATTGAGGAGCATGTCCTTTTCCACTTGGAACAAACATTCTTATATCAAATTATCATGGCATACTGTTTATGATAGCCTTAAGTCACCAAAAAAAAAAAAAAAAAGAAAAGCTATGAAATTACTGTATTATCATATATAGCTTCCAAAGATAACCATTGTTACTATGAGTTTTGATATCAAAATACAAAGAATTCGATGGGAAAGACCAAAACACGCATTAATTTTATAAAAACATATTGAGATAACAATATCCAAAAATATTACTTGTTAAATAAAGTAAAATCTACTTCTAGAAAGGTAAAGAACCATTTAACATTATTCATTTACCTATGCGCTACATTGAAAGATACAAAAGACTGGAAGTGGAATTTCAGCCTTCCCTCTTCATCTTGTGTCTTGGCCCCATGTCTGGCTTCCATACCCCTGCCTTGCCAGAGAGTCACAACAATAGTAGGACTACCCATTGATGATAATGTAGGAGGATACACTTGGATATCTTCTATATCCTCCCAAAGGAAGAAAAATTTAGTCTTCTGCCCAAACAAATTTGCATGGAACCCAATTATTCTTGCTGACAAAAATAAACGACCCTGTACAGATACAACATCATGTCAAGAAGCCAAGAAGCAAGCATCATTTTAACTCATAAAAGGCTAAAATCCATTTCAATGTGTACAGTTTAAAGGAATAAAATGACTATCAGAAAAGAAATGGCTCATCAAAAGAATTCATGATGCTAAATGAACACCAACAGCACCTGCAAGAGCATTTTTCGCTTTAGGTGACAGGTGAAATCATTGATGAGAAATTCCTCAGGTGGAAGCCCAAAGAGCTTTTGAAAGGCTGAATTTGTTTGTGGAGAACGCAAATTTATCTACAAAAAATTTCTCTAAGAAATTAAAAAAATATAAAATACAAGGGGAAAAAAAAAGATACAACACATAACCCATTCACAATGTGAATTTCCAATGCAGAATAGCCAGCAATGTACCTTCTTCCCCACCTCTTTCTCCATCTTATTCAAGTACTCTTTAACAACATTACTACCTCTTGTGTTATTCAAGAAAATTCTTAGATGCAGCTTAGACTGACATGCTTGTGCTAACTTTCCTCGAAGAGGAACCCACACATCAGCAAGATCAGAAACATTTGATTTCACAAAATTAATTTCAGCATGTCCCAAAGACGCTGCTTCATCAAAAGGCCCATCAAAATCATAAACTTCCACATCCAGCACAGAAGGAGGCTCATCCATTGCATCAAATTCAAATATTTCTGCAAAGACCAAGAATGTTCATCAAGATGACTACTCAACAGACAATTTGCATCATGTTTATCACCAAATTTAAAAGTGCTTCTATATAAAGATTGCACGATTCACACAAGTAGAGAATACATTTGACCAATAATTCTTTGCTTTGAATGAGAAAAACTGACAAAGCACAATATAATTCACCATTCCACAGAGGATCAGATTTCTGGAACTTAATTGAGCTGGTTCTAGTTTTCCCATTACAGGTGAATACCACATATGGATCACAAAAGCCACTTGAATCAACAGCTGCCAAATTACTTCCCTCAAGCAAGGCAACAGTAAGCAGCCACCCATCCCCTTGTGCTTTGACTCCATGATCACTTCCTACAAAAATAAATAAATAAATTCACATCAAGTTTGTTTAATTCATTCCTACACAGCCTCAAGAATGCATTAACAATATAAACATACACCTCAGACTCCCAGCTAGAGGCAGACAATAAACTAGAATAGTTCACGTAATAGTTTGTTTGCACTTGTTGATAAGGCGTTTGTTGGGTGTGAAGATTACCTTTTTGCACTCTGGCCTGCATGAAACGAGAAATTAACCCTAGCACCCTTTCACATTGAAGAACCAGGACACCACACACAATGAGTTCACCAATTGAATCTGGTAAATCAAGTCCCACAAACTCAAGCCCTTGAATTGGGCTGGAAGGGCATAGCCAGATATGGAAAAATACATACAATCCAATAAAAACTGTGGTCACTACAGTAAAGTTAGCAAAATATTGTACAGCCAGTTTGCAATCTGACTGGGGTTCAGCCTGCAATGAAGCCAAAACTTGTTCCTTAGTGGATCCTGTCTCCTTCAAATCAACTGGCTTAACATTTTGAGATAATAAAGACGCAAACTGTTCGAAGCTATCTTTTAGACCTTGTTTTGCTCCATTTTCTATCATCCCTTTCATCATGGTGCTCTGCAAAAAATTCATTCTCCAGGATATTACCAAATGTGAAGTTTGTTCTCCCGAAGGCAGCTCAGGGCCAGGTGTAATGCAGTACAGCAATTCAGTTTTAAAGGTGCTCCCATATACAATATCTGGAGTGCTCACACTCACTAAAATAGCAAAAACCTTTCCATCAGCTTTTAGATATGTATGTTCCTCAGTGGCTTTCACAGCCCTAATTAATTTGGTTGCAGCCTTAATATAAGTAACAACTCTTTTCAAGTTCTCACCACCATTCTCAAATTTCCAAGTACCAAATTGTTGCTCTGTATTCCCTTGAAGATCTGCCAATGATCTTGGAAAACTTGAATCAGGTGAAAAGAGTAGAAAATTTAAATCTTGGGGAGCAATCATATATAACTGGTCTACAAGGACCCCTCCTGGTAGATTGCTTGGAATTTCATTTCCCATATCTTTTGATTCCATTGTTCTCATGATTTCTACAAAGTCACCAGGAGACAAGGGATCATTCGACTCGTCATCACAAACCTCAGGACCAACAGTTTCAGGTGGCTCTGAATTGTCAATGCCTCTATCACCAGCAGTTGGTGCTGTATCTGAATTTTTATTGAACATTTGAACAATTCTGGCGGCAAAATTTTTTTGTGCACCAGACTTTTCCTCTTTAGAGGGCGCAACCTCCTCAGATCTCCCCGGAGAGGATGAGTTTGAGGGCCCACTAGATGACCTAGAAGGAGCTTCCGTTACTAAATCTGCATCCTTTATCAATCCATGATCACCATTATGGTTCAGGTCAACAAACACATTATTTTGAGAAAAACATATACCTAAAAGAATTTCACCTGTCAAAGAAAAAGGAGGGGAAAAAAAATCAATCAGTATATTTTGTGGCACATCAACGTTGCCAATACAACAATTGAGGTAAATAATGCTACTTGAACTCTTGAATTTCACCACACAAACAAATCCTACAATCAGAATCTTGTACACGCAACTACATTAAAACTCCTATATCAAAACCAGGACACTGAACTCAGTTGGTAACAAGAGTTTATTGTGGATGCATAGCAATGGAAAGTAAATATAAACCCAAACAGGAAAAGAAAAAAAATTAATAATAAATCAAACGTACAATTGGGAAAAACAACGAATTAACAAACAAGAAAATAAAAGTTAAACAAACATACCACAGTCCCTGTTCTTGGACTTCTTGTTTCTCGGTTGCAGAGCGTACCAAGCAGTGCCAAGAGACTTACTATCCGAATCAAAAATTAGCGACACTGGCACTTTAAGTTGCCCGATAAAGTCATCATTGAAGTACTTGTCCTCATCTAACACAGAGAATACAAGCTCCTCGTTCAAGTCCTCAACCTTAAAACAGAATTCCTCTCCCCAATTCGGATTCAAGTTCTTCTTTACCACTTTGGTCTTGAACTTCTGCTTTCCCAGCTGCACTCTCACATAGGGATCACTTGACCCATTTAGATCCATTGCTGGCAAATTTCTTGCCTCTATTACCCGAACCAGAAGCCTCATTTCTCCAAGAACAAACGCAAAAAGCTCAACCTCACTTGAAAATAAATTAAACCAACTAAATCTTTAGAACCCAAAACAGAATAATAATATCAAAATCGACCCGTTTCTTATATTTTCTATTCAAAAGAATCAATCAAACAACAGCAATAGACAAAACCCGTTTGGGAAGTTAGCTTTGACAAAGACAAACACAGCTTGATATTACAAGAGAGATGAAGAAAAGGGTATTATGGGATCATAATTGCATAATCAACAACTCCCTGATCTAATAAGGATATTTAAAGAAAGGGTTCGCTTTATTTGTAATCAAGAGTATAATTAAATTAAATTTTGATAAAAGAAGGGAACTTTACAAAATGAATGGAAATTGAGAAAAGAAGCAGAATCAAAACAAGCGTATGGGAGAAAGTATTTTGATTTAGAAGGGGAAAAAACACAGGAAAAGATTGCAGAATTGAAAGAAAAAGAATTGAAAAATATGAAATGATTAAGAAAGAGTGAGAGAGGAATTTGAAAGCTGAAAGACTTTTCATTCCATTTATTTTTGGTTTATTCAGACTCTTTAATAATTTTCAAAATGGCCACCGCGCATATGATGTTAGACTTTCTGACTCTTACAGAGGTTGCACTGTTGGTGACTTGAAAAAGTAGTAGAAGTCCACGGACAAATTGGAGCGCTCAGAGCCTGGTGTTTTGAAACCCACATTTAAAGGTAATTCATTTCTATTATTAATCTATTTATTTTTATTTATTTTTATTATTAATCTGTATTGGTGATTTTATTTATTAATAAAAAAATATATTATTTTAAATATTTACTTTTTAAAATAAATATCATTTTAAATAATTTTTTAAATTATATTTAATTAAAATTAAATTTTAATAATTTCTAATTAATATATTTAATATTATCTAACTTGGAATTAAAGTTTTATTATTGTTGTTGTCTAACTTGTGAAAATACTTTGTTCATGAACATATTTATGTAAAATGATATTTATTTTATAAAGCTTAGTGTATATTATTATAATATTTTATAAGATAATAAAATAAATATTATTTTTAAAATTAAATTAATAATAATAAGTTGAATTATTTAAATTTAACAATACAAAATATAACCTTATATCTCAAAAAAAACCTAAAAAAAATAGTGGTTGGATTAATCGATTAAAATTAATATATAATATATATTGACAATATTTTAAATATTAAAAAAATAAATAGATATATACTTAAGTAGATAAAATAAACCATGATCCCTTTCTTCTAATCAAAACGGATTGCCCTCTTTCCTAATCTATAAATCTATATAATTACATTAAAAAATAATTAAATTTTTAATATTATATATATATATATCACTTAAAAAATTTTATCATGTAACATTTTTTTATTATCTTTATTTTTAAATTTGTCTATAAAAATTAACTTATTATATTAAATATTAATTTTATTTAAATATTTTTAAATTTCGATTATTAAAATTTTACCTTGGCTATTATAATTAAATTTTTTTAATATATTTTTTAAGAACTTTAAAATTAAATTTTATTAAGTATTTTAAGAAAAATAGTAATAAATTTTATAATTTTAAGTATTTTTATGAATATAAAAAAATATTTATATTTGATAATAAGTAGAGTTACTTTTAAAATAGGATTAAAATTTTAATTTACATTAGTTATATTAGTTAATATAATTATTTTTATAAATAAAATAAATACATAAGGATATTTTTTTTCGTTTACAAGTTTACCCCTTATTCGTGTTATATATTTAAAATTAATTAGTAGTGATTCTATGTAGGTTATTCTATATGGAATAGAGGTGAGCATTCGGTTCAAATAGAATCGAATTAAATTGTGAAAATTGAATTACATATTTTAGAAATCGAACCGAACCAAAATTGATGAAAAATTAAATCAAACTGAACCGCTCTATTTCGGTTCGGTTTGATTCAAACCGATCGGTTTTGATTTTTAATTAATTTTTTAATTTAGACTTGATTTTCAAGTTATTTGGTTTAATTTTGTTTTTGGTTTGAACCTAATAACCATTAATCAATGAAATTAAATAATTTATATATATAATTAAATATAATTCATAAATTCCTCATAAAAATAAATCAATTCAAAAATCGATTCGGTTCAATTTGAATATATAAAATTACTATTCAGTTCAGTTCGGTTTAACAAATTTTTTTCTCTTTAAAATCAAATCGAACCAATTAAAATTTAAAATCAAACCAATTAAACCGAATTAATTCAATTTGATTCGATTTTTCGGTTTGAACTAAAATCTGCTCACCCCTAACATGAAATGATAAACTAATTATATAATAACAAATCAATAATGGTGGGTCTTATAAAACCTTTTTTCTATTAAAAAAATTAAAACTATTTTGTACATCTAGTTGCCACATTATAATTAGTTTGTCATTTTAAATATTAATCTACAAGAAATAGCAAACATATAAAATAATTTCTCCTCCCATATAGATTTCCGACCAACTCCTCATTTAGTTGATGGGAACCATTACTTGTACGTGGATCCAAAGAGGGGAGGTTTTGAACTTTATGCGATGCGAAGCGTTTATTTTATTTTATTTTACTAGGAATATTTATTAATTATTTAATTTTAATTAAAATTAATTTTTTTTACTATATTTAAATTTTTTATTATATTTATATTTATATAAATCTCCTATATAATAATTATCTTATTATAATTAATTATCCCCTATTATATTCAAATTTTGTAATTTTATTTGTTGCTTCAATTTTTAATAAAATTTTTTTTGCTCACTTTTATCTCTTTTTCATTGAGGTTTTGTATTAAATCTTTGTTATTATTTGGAGATTAGTTTTTGTTCCAATCTCTATACACCACACGCTGTGTCATTATGGCTTCCACCAATTGAAATGGGGCCACTATCTTTCCAATCGTACATTTGGCTATTGTTTAGAGTTTGCTTACAAAGACTTTTTGAAGTTAAGAAGAGTAGGGTCATTGCATTTAATTAAGGCTGCCTATTTTGACAATATGGTCATTCATGGCTGCTTCTTCAGTCGTCATAATGCGATATGCTGATTTAGGTGGGTTTAGGTGGTTAGGGTTTAATGAGAGAAGTGGGAGGCCAATGGTTCTGTATAGAGAAGAGAGCACTATGGATTTACTTGCAAGGTTACTGTTATAAAAGGAAATGGAGAGGACTAATAAGTGTTAGGATAGTGGTAAGATCCATTACACTCCTTCAATCCTTGGAAAGAGCATTGTTGAGAAGGGCAGCCATTATCTCTTCGAAGGGAATAAGAAGAAAAACAGAGAAAGTAGTCAAATCTATGTTTCAATGCTTGTGCTAGAATAGAACAAGACTCCAGATTTTCACAACCAATATTATTAATTTATAGTCATGTGACATTGATATGGTGTAAATTTCTAATTAAAAAAAAATAAATGATATGATAATTATCTAATCCAATGTTTTATTATGATTCCATTCCCATCTAAGAATCCATGAAAACTGCAAATTCAAATTCAAATTAATTTATTCAACTTAAATTCTTTGGACACAAAACAATTCACTATCAATTTTAATCTGCACAAAATTTAAAATAATCAAATTAATTACTTACCTTTTTCCTATGTGCAAATATAAACTATTAAAATTGATTTAATAGACTTTGTGCATTTACTAAAATTCATTTAATACACCTTCATCTCTTTCCGTACTAGTGGAATGTATTTGACATTAAAATTTTAATTCTCCATGTTAATGTTGGATGTAGCTTTTTCCCCGAGCAAAATGCCTAATGTTTAGTTAAGGTTCGATACTCTCGATCAAGAAATTAATGTGACTTGAGCCCTGTAAGTGTTCTAGTCAGTGAGGCAAATTTAGAACGAATCTTCTACATGCTTGAAGAACTTCTTGATGATTTAGGCCCTTTAGATACTCACGCAACATCCTTTATTTATAGATTTGTACCTACCTTTATACAGTTAGATATAAAATTATCTATTTTTGAAACAATAATAAAATTATTAGATCTTTTTGCTCCTTATTGCCATGGATGAAAAATTGGACTATGTGGGAGAGCTGGAGTGAGTAAAATAATACTTATTATAGAATTAATCAATAATATTGCAAAAGTTCATGGGAGTATATCCGTATTAAGCGGAGTGGCTGAACTTACTTGTGAAAGAAATGATCTTTACATGAAAATGAAAGAATCTAGAGTAATTAATGAAAAAAATATTATAGAATTCCTTACCGTGAGACCAAATTGGTTATTGGCCGGTCAAAATTGTAACAAGTGTGCCAAAAGCTATTCCTATAATAGGATTACCTTTGGTTGAGTTATTACACAAAATCTAGTGTACGACAATCCACTTTGACTCGTTTTTATAGTTTATATGCATTTGTATTACATCTTCTTACCATTATATTTGTGTTAATACACTTTTCAATGACATGTAAGGAGTGTATTTCAAGCCCTTTATAGAATATAATAGAGAATATAGATTTAGATATTTCTAATCAATCATTGATCATTTGGGGGAGGAAGAATAGTATTTCATTGCTATAAATATGGATAATTGAAAAGAATAAGACATGTATTTGTGTATTTCCCTTCAATATCAAAAAATTGTGTTTTTTATTTGACAGGAATAGTTGAAGTGAATTCTTCTTAGAGAAAAATGGATTATGGGAGTGTGTGACTTAGACTTTTGATTTGGCCATCAAATATTACTCCAACCATTGCATAAGCCCTGTACAAAGGGCAAGCTGGTTTACTTGAAGAGAATATTTTCTATGATAAGATCCAATCATGTTGTGCATGAACAGGTTTCGTAAAACCCAGTGAAATAAGTGATATGGTAAAATTTATATTTTATTTTAGTTATTTTACTTGTTTATACTTAGTTTTATTTCATTTATTTAACATTTACTCAATTACTATTGCTTAATACTTTATAGTATGAAAATTCAATCATTTTCTCTATATTGACCTGATTTATGATACTATCGAAGTGAAGTGAAATAATGAATCAAAAGAATGACATATATTAGTAATAAGTAAATCCTTTGTATATAAAAAGTTTCAATATTTTTTGAGATAAAAGGTCAATTGAAAGGTCTGAGACAATCCAAAAAATGCTTGATCATGATCTCCTATTAGCCCTACTTTCCACCTAAAAAGAGAATATTTTGTTACAATAGAAGAAGAAGTGACTAGATTATTCAAGAATTAAAGTCAATTCGCTTTATAAAAAGGATATATTAATGAACTTCTATGAAATGGCTTCATGGGATTCAACCAATCATGTTGACTGTGAGATATAATTGAGAAATAGGATTCCATGATGCATATTTGCACTCATTAGAAAAACCAAATTAACGTTTCATTTGAAGATAAACCTAAAAATCATTATGACTTGACTCAAAATTATCCGTTTGAGTTTATTTAATTAATTAAAATTTTCTCATTCTCTAAATTCTCTCCCTCCTCTCTCTCTTTCTTGCTTTTGTGAGCACTTTGGGGTTACCCTTCCCCTTTTTCTTTTTGCATTTTTTTTTTCCAATAATCTCCAAATCTATATTATTTTGAAATAGATCTTTGTGTATCCTCAGTGTAATCTTGTAGATAGATTTGAGTTTTATATCCTCTTTTATGAGGATTTATTGTCTCATCTTCTAAGAGGATTTGATATTTTCTCAGGATTTGTTGTTTCCTCCATTAGAAGGATATGTTTTTTTTTTTTTTAATCATGGAGTTATTAGGTATTTTGTTTTGTTGTTTGGATAGAAGTATAATAATAGATGATATCAAAATTTAATCTTCATGAGGATATCAAAATTTAATTTTCATGAGGATATCAAAATTTGATGGTTTTCAGATTGGGCTCATAAAAAAACTGTAAAGTCAAACAGTGGTAGATTATCATCGAAAGCAACGTGCTTCCCACCGAATAGCCAAATCAAATGCTCTGGGAATACAATTAGGTTCTTCAAATTAAGATAATTGTTATTATGCTTTGTGTAGTGGTTTATCTTAAATTTTTTTAATGCAAAATTATAATAATATGAAATTCGATACTTTAAATTTGTATTCAATATCCATTTAATGAGAGTTCCATCTTTTATTTTCTAAAAAAAATGAATTTTGACTTAAAAAATAAATAAATACTTTTTTGGAAAAACATAACATTTTGACTCCAAACAACCCACAACTTATAAATTAACTTAATTTAATTTAAAATTTTTTTATGTAAAGTGATTTAGGGTAGTTTGTATCATTTTTATTTTTTGAATTGTTTCTCATTGCTGATTTTATTTTAATTTTTTATTTAGAATACATTAGCCTTTTTCGTTAAACTCAAAAATCAATAATATTAATATTATTTGCTTCTATCTTTTTCATGTACAATCTCATTACCTTAATTAGTGTATTGCAGTTTTGTTAAAATATTTTCTATTAATATCGTAAAATATAAAATATTTATTTATTATGTAAAAATACTTTTTTTTTTCTAAAAGCATGAAATTATTAGACTTTTTTAATGAACAACAATAATTGCTTTATTATTTTATAACTATATTATTAAAATATTTTAATTATTTCCTTTTTTTAAGGAATTTTATTATTTTCTCATTTCAAAATTAAAATAAATAATATAATGTAATAAATCAATAATTTTATTTTTATTTTAATAATATAATAAATAATATAATATATTAAATTAATAATTATATATTTATTTTAATAATAAAATAAATAATATAATATAATATAATAAATTCATAATTTTATATTTATTTCAATAATAAAATAAATTATATGATATATATTCTTATTAGTAATTTTACATATCAACAACAGCAACAACTAAATATAGTTTTACTAAATATACTAAATACTTAACACAAACCAGCTATTATAAGCTAACAGTAATAGTTATCAGCCACATCTAATAGCTAAACCAAAGAGGTCTTTAACGGGTAATCCAAAATCATTAACAATCTAAGACTGTCCTATCTAAACTCAATTTAAAACAGAGAGGACTTAGAATGATTTAACTCAAAATAATTCAAATTAAATGATCCAAATTTAAATTTTCCAAATTTATTTGGGGATGACAACAGGTCAGGTATTTTTAAGTACCTGATCAAACTCTATTAGGATGAGTTTGAATAACATAATCAGGTTTAGAACGAGTTTGAATTTGAAAAATAATACACATATCAAGTTCGTGTTGGATTTAATTTTTATACTTTGAGTTTCCTCGCAATCCATTTAATTAATTAATTAAATAATATATATATATATATATATATTTTTTTTTTATCACAACATTTATAAATTTTTATATACTATATTTAAATAAATAAAATTTAAATATTTTATAAATTATTAAATTTTAAAATATAAATTATTAATAAAAAATAATTTCTAAGTATTAAAAATAATAATTAATTTTTTTAAAAAATAATAATTAAATTTATATTTAAATATTTAAAATAAAAATTAAATTAAAAATAATTTTTGTGGGTACTCTGCTCAACCCCATTATGATACCTAAATCCGTTTACTATCTCCCATTAAATTGAACGTTGCCCATTATATATAATTGCTTTAACGGGAATGACTTTTATTGTAAAAGTTTTAATTTGGCTGATTTTTCTTATCCGATTGGGTTGGGTATCCTAACTGTGCGAGTTGGATTGAATATAGCCATAAGATACCAATTTGATCTGCGAACACTTCTATTTCAAGTGAATTAAAAATTTAATGGATCACTTCTATAATTAAGTGAAAACTAGTCTTTTTGCTTGCACATTATATAAATTATTTATTTTTATTTAATAAAATAATTTAATTAATTAAATAATATTCTTTTTAAAATACCTTCATTTAATTAAGTGACACGCTCGTGTAAATTCATTTTCATTTTTAAGGTTTAGTGCATATATGCATATATATTGAAAATAATTCACTCTTTTTTTAATTTAATAAAAATACTGTTAAAAATGATTAATTTTTAGAGAGTTTATGATCAGTGGAAATTTAAATTTTTAAACTTTTGAAAAATATAATAAAAATAATTTTAAATAATTATTAATATTTTCGTATGAGATATGATTTTAATAGTTAAAATTAAAAGAAATTTAGATGAAAAATTCATTTTTAATGTGATAAAATTTTTTGCCAAGTAAAAATGGACACAGACGAAAATATACCACACCTCAAAATCATGACATAGTTAAGTATTATATAATAAAATATAAAAATAAAAATTGTGTCACATGACTTTTTTTATACATCCTTATTTAATTAAGTGGCACAATCCTGTAAAGTTTGAGATGTGTGTGTGCGCGAGAGAGCGAGAGAGATTAAAAGAATTATCTACAAATTGAACAGTGTTTTACATATCAATTAAATATTTCAACCTTAAATCAAATGAATAATTCTGAATTACATAGAAAGATATTGACTATAGATTTTACTTTCTTTTAAACATTTTTAATTTAAAAAGGTAAATAAATAATAAGATATTATTACAATAATATAAAAGTTTTAGATATTAATTTGGTAAAGGATGATTATCTCTGAAGAATGCTTTATTAGGTCATCTCAGGAACAGTGGATTTGCACCTTTCTATATAAAAGTCGATTTTACCTTTAAGTGGAATGCACTTTTGTCGTCCTATGAAAGAATGCAATCAAAGCAACACAATCTTTATAGAACATATTTTTTTGAATTTTTTTTTATATAATTTATTATAATTAAAATTTAAATTTAAAATCTTATAATTTTAAATATGACTTCCATACTATTAAATTAAAATTTATTGATATTTTGAAATTTTAGGATTATGATCTTAAATTTTCTTTGATTAGACTTTCTTTTTTTCTTAGTTTCTCAAGACAAAATTATGACTTAGCGTTCTCACATGCTCAATGTGTGCTTTTCGTCACCATCGTGCTTGGCTTGGATTGGCATTGGCAATTGTTTTGCCATTTTCTTGTGTGCTAGAGTTCTTTTAGTTGAAACTGAAGCAATCTAGATTGTGAATGGGTGTTACATGAGTGGTTGGTTGCTTCTTGTGTTTTTCTATGGGTAATTATCACATGTGGTTACTCAATTTTATGAGTGTTTTTATAAAACTCACTAAATTTTAATTTTTTCATAAAACTCACTGAACTTCAATTTGATTTTATAAAAGTCACTATAACAAAAAATTAAAGATTTTTAGGTTAACCTGCTGACATATCAATTATTTTATAAATAAAATTACTTAACTAGTAATTGCTAGTAGAGAAGAAATAGAGAAAGGGGAGGGAATTGATGGCGAGAAGGGCAACTGAATGCATTTTATATATCCTATTTTTTTTAAGAAACTAATAAAATAAGGTAATTTATTTATTAAATAGTTGACAGGTTAGTAGGTTAATATAGAAACTTCTAATTTTCAGTCACATTGACTTTTATGAAATCAAATTAAAATTTAGTAAGTTTATTGAAAAAAATTAAAATTCGTTGATTATAAAGTTGAGTGACCGCGTGTGATATTTATCCCTTTTTCTATGTATATCATGTGGTCATGTGGGTATTGCTAGAATTGGGATGATATTGATGAAGACATGTGAGATGAAGTGGAATTTGAGGAAAAAGTGAGAGAAGAAGAGAGAGAAAGTGTAGAAAGAGAGAAAAAGTTACCACATCAATTGGGTAATAGAAAAACTTACATTTTTAAGTAAGAATGATTTTGATGTGAACTAAATCAAAATTAAAATGAAAATTGAAATTTAATGACAATTATATGTTCAAAGACTGCAAGTGAAATTCATGAGTGAAAGTTGAGGTACCAGATCATTCTCTTCACTCAATTATGATGACCATTCATGAGAACACCTCTAATAAAATTAGGATTCTTACAAATATTAACCATGTACCAAAAACCCAAATTCCAAAATTAGTATTTTTTTTAATTTATTATTTTAATTTTGATTCTTGATCAACTTTTAAAAATTAATTGGTAAATATAATTTTTGTAAATATAAAGTTAAATGCAAAAATCAAACATAGAAATGCACTTTTGAGTTTTCCTGCACTCACTCGACGAGATAAATCATGAAAGTTTATGTAAAGTTAACTCAAACATTACTTAGCAACAACTGTAAAAGAATACAATGAATGTGATATGAACCGTAAATGAAATTAAGAGAGATGATAGAGAAAAGATTCAAAGAGAAAGAAGAAAGAGAATTCTGGAGAGAGAAACGAAAGATGACTTCTTTATTCATATCCCATTAGTAGTACAATTCAGTTCTTCCATACAATTATATATTCCTAACAACTATAACTACTTCTAGCTCATTGTAACTAATTAAAAGAGCTTCTCTCCATTGTTGTTATTCTCTAATTGTTGAAGAAATAGAATTAGTTCAGGTGGCTACAAACCGCTGGCTTCTTACCTTCCCCATACACCACCATTTTATTTTTCCCTTATTTCCTATGCTACTACTCAATATGCACCACTTTATTAATTATACTTTTCTCTTCATCTCTTTAATTATATTTCCGCTTTATTAAAAGTGCAGTGCACCTTATTACTTCATTCGCATCATTACTCCCCCCTTTAAGAATACGTACAGGCCTATGTATCATTCGCTGGGGAAGTATACTACCAATAGATCAATAATTGTGTTGATGCAGCATTGTGTCACTTAACCATTCCATGATCAAGTAGAACAAACATGGCAAAATGCAAGAGAGGAGGCAAAGAGGACGATGCTTTAATTGAAATAGAAGCCAGCTTAAGAAGTAAAACATGGAAGACATTGTGGATTTATGAATCAAAAGGCAGCTAGAGCTTATAAGTGACCTTCCTTACCTTATCAATAATTAGAAATGGCCCAAAATACTTAGGTTCTAGTTTAAGGTTTCCCTTATGCACCAAAGTTTGCATGTGTGGCTGAAATTTCACAAACACTGTGTCCCCATTCTCAAATGATCTATTAATCGATTCAATCATATTTCGATCAACTTATTACTTTATATTGTTCATTGTCTTCGTCAAGTGATGTTTAAGTAGAGAAGTAGTAGCTTTCTTATTATGATTACAAATGCCTACTACAACAACACTTGTCAAATAAGTCTTTAAAGTCCTATTAATAACTTCAATATAAAGTCTGACTATCTATCTAAGAGTGGAAAGTAGTAGAATAATGCATTCCAACTCCCTGTAAGGCAAATAATTCTAGCAAAAAATGACTCAAAAATGAGATCCCTATTAGAAGTGATCATCCATAGCATGCCATGAAGTTTATACACCCATCCATAAACTCCTGAGCCAATACTGAGCATTATAGGGATGAGCAGAGTCAGTTTGAAAACCTAGGGCTAAGATCAAGTGTCATAAATACTCAAGTTTTGGCACAATTGAAAGAACATTAGATTTTCTTAGCCAAGAACTGATGCCTTCTCATTTATTGCAACATTGCTGCCAAATGGAAAATGATGGTCTGTATTAGTACTACTATACACTAAAATGTCATCAAAGAACACTAGCACAAATTTCCTTAAGTATGTCTTGAGAACATCAATCACTAAAGTTTGAAAGTTCAAGGGTGCATTGGTTAAGCCAAATGGCATAACCGGGAACTCATAATGGCCCTAATGAGTTTTGAAAGTTATTTTATGTATGTTTGGTTCACTCATATGTATTTTCCAATATTCAGACCTTAAAATCAGCTTAGATATGACATTAGCATGCCATAATTCATCAAGTAGCTATTCAATGACAAGCATGGGAAACCTATCATTGATGATGAGTGAGTTAGGGGACATGTAGTCAATACACATTCACAAGGTTCCATCTTTATTTTTCACTAATACCCCTAAGCTAGAATATGGGCTATTCCTATGTTGTATTACTTTAGCACCCATCATTTCTTTTACCATCTTCTCAATAACATCTTTTTGACATGTAACATATTGTAAGGACATGCATTAATAGGTTATGCCCCATTTTTTATTTTAATTTGATGATCATGTCTCCTCTTTGGCGACAACCTTTTTGGTCCTCAAAGATGTCAAAATATTGAAGCAACGAATGCTTAAGCTTTGGCCATTCCTATTATACAAAAACAATCATTAAATAGAAAGAGACTTGAGGCACCACCAATTTTATTGTAGCTAATTGATAATGTTTATGAACTAGTGTATTCAATTCTGTATCATTTATCACCTTGAAATCTTCCATACTCTCACCATTTAACTCATGTGTTTTATTATGCAAACTAAACCTCATGTGAAGATTTCTAAAATTCCAAGAAATCTCCCCTAATGTAGCCAACCAATGAACGTCTGAAATCAAGTCATAATTATCCAATGGTAACACAAAGACTTCAGTTTCAAAATTATGATTTTGCATTTTCCAATAAAATGTTTTACACGGTATTGGCATTAAAGTTTATGACCATTTGCTACCTCCACCAAGGCTCCATTACTCTTCTCTATTGGGCAATCTACCTTTTTAACAACCTGAATAGTAAGGAAGTTATGTGCTCCTAGTACCAATCAAAATTTGGACTTGAAGATTCTTATAATTCCCTCGAATGCACATGGTTTGAACTCCTTGAGCACTTTTAATAGCATTCAAAGATAGTTACAGCTCTTGTGATGGTATCTCTTCCTCTGGACATATATCTTCCTCACCTCCTTCATCCTTATCCACTTATAGATGTATCATAAAATCTTGTCATTTTTTGCATTTATGCCTAAGAGAAAACTTTTTATCACAGCAAAAGCATAACCCTTATTCTTTCTCTCAATTTAACTCCTTACTAGTCAATTTTCGTGCAGGTCTAGTTCTATTACTTAGTAATTTGGAAATGTTTGGTGTAGGCAATAACCTAGTATCCTTTGATACATTACCTTTTGATCCTCTAAACATGTTTTATACTGATGGACTAGGCATTGTATTGACAGATTTATAAAGAGTATAAGGGAATAAAAAAGAAAAAGGTTTAACCGGTGGTTTACATTTGTTTTGCAAAGTTGTTACAGTTATTTCCTATAACCCAACCCAAGAGTATGCCTCTGACAGTTTTGAGGCTTAAACATTCATGCAAGCATTTGCAATTCATCTACTAACACCGACAAAAAGAAACTTAAAGCTTAGTCCTCTTTTATTCTTGCCTTAGGGTATAACATATCAACAACATCTAGATAACTTTGTAGAGAGTTTGCTTATCATCGAAAACTTGTGCCCCATATTAAGATATAAGCTTTTGTACATAACCTTCCTAACTAAAATAAGCATTTGGACCTTTAATCCTCATGTAACCCTGATGCCATTAGATTGCCTTCCCTTCTAAGTATAAAGCCACTACCTAAACTCTATTCTTAGAAAGTGTATTAATGACCTCAAAATAGTATTATGCTTTTACCAACCACGCCTTTAGGTCATCACCACAAAAATAAAGGAAATGAACCCTAGGAAGCTAACTATAAGATCTAACAATGTTGCTGGAATTGTGACTTGAATTTATAGAGAGATAAGCATTGACTATTGGAATTTATGGAGCACTAATTAAATTCTTTGATATCGGTACGTCTTGGAGCTTTGTAAAGCTTTTATTGCTTCTGACCTTTGCAATGCTTAACTTCTATTGTAAGTTATTGAAAGTTTTATATAAAGGAGAGATAACCCTTTGCATGAAAAAGTAACCATTTTGAGTGATACACTTTGAGAGATTTTGGTGTATTTGTGTTTTCTCTTGCTTTTATGCTACTTTTTTAGTTTATTAGTGGATTTTCTGGTCCCATTCGCCCATAGATGTAGGCTCATACTAAACCACGTAAATTCTGTGTTTTCTTTTTTTTTTTTATCGCATTCATTTAGCGCAGATAAATATTTTTATTCAATCGGCTCATCTTTTCCCTTGCAAACTAGTATCAGAGCTATTCTAATATTTATTAAGTTCTAGTTATGGCACTGACAAAATTTGATATTGAGAAGTATGATCACAACATTAGTTTTACTCTTTGGCTAATTAAGATGAAATCGATTCTGATGTAGAACTGGTTGCATAAAGTATTATTAGGCAAGGATCAGTTACTGATCATGATGATAGATGATCAGAAGCAAGAGTTAGAAGATAAAGCCTTAATTGCCATTTAGTTACATCTTTCAAATGAGGTTTTATAAGAAGTCATCTGTGAAAAGTTTACCAAAGACTTGTGGGAGAAACTTGAGTCTCTGTACATGATGAAAAACCTCACTAGCAAATTGGTTGCAAAGCATAGCATGTACATGCTCACTGTGGTAGAAGGTACATCTATAAAATCACACCTTGATGAATTTAATTCCATTCTTATAGATTTTGAAAATTTTAATATTAAGTATGAAGAAAAAGACAAAGCTCTTATGTTGTTGTAGCCTTTACCTCCATCTTTGAAGAATTTCAAAGAGACTTTGATCTACAATTAAAAAAAAAAAAAAAACTCTTAGTGTAAAGGAGGTTAAAAAGTGTTTATTTCCAAAAGACCTTATTGATAAAGAGCTTTCCAATGACAAGAATAATCTAGTAGAGTGCCTAATTATCAAAGGAAGGTACACTTCTAAAGATTCTAGCAGTAGTGGTCAATTTAGATCTGAATCAAAGTTTAGACACAACAATCTGACTTGTAATTATTGCAAGAAGAAAGGGCACATCAAAGCTGAATGCTTTAAGCTTCATAACAAGAATAAAGAATGAAATCAGAAAAATGAGGAGAACCCTATCGAAGCTAGTGTAGTAAGAACAAGGAAGAATTTGATGTCTACACCGTGACTGAAAATAGAGCCAGTTCTAGGCAAGGTTGGATCTTAGGTTCTGCTTGCCCATATCATATATGTCTCGACAGAGATTGGCTTTCCACTTATGAACCTATAGATAGAGATGTTGCATTGATGGGCAATGATCATCCTTGTAAAGTTGATGGTATTGGTATTATCAAAATTAAGATGCATGATAGTGTGGTCATAACATTGACTGAGGTACAACATGTACCAAATATGAAGAAGAGTTGTGTATCTTTATCTACTTTATACAATAATGGTTGTAGTTTTTCTAGTGGAGGTGGACTTTTAAAGGTTTTAAAGGGAGTTCTTATTGTAATGAAGGTCAAAAAAATTGATAGATTATATGTGCTTCAAGAATCTACTTTCACAGGCATGCTGTAATTTTTTCTTCCATTTTAAATTCAGATGTGACCAAGTTATGGCACATGAGGCTAGGACACATGAGTGAGAAAGCTTGATAATGTTGAGCAAAAGGGGTCTTCTTTGTGGCCAAAGCACATCCAAATTGGAGTTTGTGAGCATTGTGTTTTTGGCAAGCACAAAAGAGTTAGTTTCAATATAGGAATTCACAAAACTAAAGGCACTTTGGATTACATCCATTCAGACCTTTGGGGACCTACATGTGTTCCTTTAAAAGTTGGTGCTCGGTACATGTTTACTCTCTTTGATGACTACTCGAAGAAGGTGTGGGTTTTTCTTAAGCATAAAAATGATGCTTTTATCACATTCAACCAATGGAAGGCTTTGGTTGAGAAGTAGACAAGTAAGAATATTAAACACCTTTGATACTGGGTTAGAGTTCTGTAGTAGTGAGTTCAAAAAAATTTTATAAGGATAAAGGCATTATGAGGTACCTTATAGTTAGAGAAACTCCACAGTAGAATGGTGTAGCCAAGCATATGAACAGAACTTTGTTAGAGAAAGTCTATTGCATGTTGTCAAATTCTGGCTTATCATAGGACTTCTATTTAGAAATAGCTTTTACACTTACTATTTAGTAAACCGTTCTCCATATGCATCAATTGGTTGTAAAACTCCAAAAGAGTTATGGTCTTGAAACCCTGCTAATTATTTTGATTTGAGGGTATTTGGGTGTGCCATTTATATTCATGTTAATAATGGGAAATTAGAACCTAGATCTAAAAAGAGCATATTTATTGGTTACCCTCCTGGTGTAAAAGGATATAAAATTTGATATCCTGATCCTAAGTCACCTAAGTCTATTATTAGTAGGGACATTTTAATGAATTTGCCATGCTTCACTCAAGAAAGGAGTCTTGTGATTCTTTTGAAATAGGTGTGCAGAACTCAAACAAGCAGGTGGAGGTTGAGATTAAGGTGGAGAATGCATCTTCATAGAATAATACTTTAGAGTGAAGCCCAATTTAGTTCCTACTTCTACAAAAGTAGAAAAATTTTTTAGATATTGAAATGGAAAAGTACTCTATTGCTAGAAACAAGCCACAGAGAGAGAAAGGGAAGCCTCAAAGATTTGCAGATTATGTTACTTTTGCTTGTGTTCCTCATAAGAAATAGAAGGAATGGGTGATCCTTCCACATATTCAGAAACTGTTTCTTGTGATGATTCTACTTAGTGGTTGCTTGCTATGTCAGAGGAGGAGGAATCTCACTATAAAAAAAGAACATGGGAATTGGTGAGACCCCCTAAAGATAAAAAGAATGTTGGCTGCAAATGAGTCTTCAAGAAGAAAAATGGCATTCCAGGTGTTGTAGATATAAGGTACAAGGCTCGATTTGTTGCTAAGGGTTATAATCAAGTACAAGGACTTGCTTTTAGTGATGTTTTCTCACTTATTGTTAAACATAGCTCTATTCTTGCCTTGCTTGCTTTAGTTGCTATACATGATTAATTTGGAACAATTGGATGTTTAGACTGCCTTCATGCATGGTGAACATAAGGAGAAAATTTACATGTAACAACCTGAGGGTTTTGAAGATAAGGAGAAAATTTACATGTAACAACCTGAGGGTTTTGAAGTTAAAGGCAAGGAAGACCATGTTTGCTTATTGAAGAAGCTATTGTATGGCTTGAAGTAGTCTCCTTGACAGTGGTACAAGTGGTTTGATTCCTTTATGGTTAGGTAGGGCTATTCTAGGAACTGATATGATAGCAGTGTGTTTTTCAAAAAAGCTTGGTAATGGCTCCTTTATTTATTTGTTGCTTTATGTTGATAATATGCTCATTGGTGCCAAGGATCTATTTGAAATGAACAAGCTAAAAGAAGGGTTAAGTGGTGAATTTGAGATGAAAGATTTAGGAGCAACAAAGAAAATTCTTGGTGTAGAGATTCAGCAAAACAAGACTGCAAGTAAACTTTATTTAACTATGAGGATTTTTTTTTTAAAAGTTTTGGAGTGTCACCACAATTTGAAAAAGATATTGAGTACATGTCTCATGTTCCTTGCTTTAGTGTTGTTAGTAGTATTATGTATGCTATGGTTTGCACTTGCCCTAACATTACACATGCAGTCAGTGTTGTTAGTAGATATATGTCCAATACTAGTAAAGAGCACTGGCGGGCTATGAAATGGATTTTTGAGATATTTATGGGGGTACTAGTAACAATTGTTTGGAATTTGGAAGGACTAAGAGCAATGTGGTTGGATATGTTGATTCAAATTATGCAGGAGATCTTGACAAAAGAATATCCATTATAGGTTATGTATTTGCAAAAGAATATTCATTATAGGTTATGTATTTGCCCTTGGAGATTGTGCTATGAATTGGAAAGCTATTTTATAGTCTACAGTTGCATTATCCACTACAGAAGCAGAGTACATGGCAATGGTTGAAGCTGTTGATACACTTGTATTATATATATGTTTTTAAGCATAATTGTACACTATTTCGTAGCATTTAGATAGGTAATTGCATGCTTCTTTGGTTATTTCATTAGTTTTCATAAAATTCATTAATGCATACTAAAATCTATATTTTTTGCATGTTTTAGGTGTTTTGAAGGAAATTTAAGGCATAGGAGCAAAGAAAGGAGCTTGAAAGAACCTAAGGAGTAAGGCAAGCTGCTGATGCACTTTACACAGGTTGTGTAAACTCAGACTTAGACCCGTGTAACTTCCTACCTGGTGAAACCTGAAGAAGTGCAGAAAAGCCAAAGTACACGGTCCGTGTAAGCGTAAGAGACCCGTGTAACTTTCTGTCACCAAGGCTTGAAGAACCAAGTAGTACATTCATAAGTACACAGGCCATGTAAGTAGACCCGTGTAAACCTTCAAAGGCCCATGTAACTTACTACCTCTATCCGAGAGGAAGCCAACATGCTCCAGTATCTTACACGCCCTAGGCTGTGTAGTGACACATGGGCCGTGTATTACAATTCAACCATTTTTCTTTAATATGACTCCAACTCCTATTTTGGCATACTAAATAGACTTCTAATGCCTCTGGGACTCAAAAGCTTAATCCTAGGACGCCTAATATAAATAAGAGCCAGCAGAAAATGAAGAAGGGCTTTTTAGAAAGCTTTTTAGAAGAGACACACAGACACAAAAGGGGAAAGATTTGAAAGAAGCATTCCTAAGGAACCCTAGCCGTCTTAATGAATTATTATATCAGCTCCAAGGATAGACTTCTAAGCCAAAGTTTCACAAGATCACAGCTGTAAAATCTTCCCTTGGTTCTTTTATTCTTATTCTTCAGATTGGTTTCATGTGCTTTTATTTTTATTTCATTATGCTTGTCGAACTCACCATGAGTGAGTAACTCCTTAAATTCTGAAATTAAGAAAGTAACATTCTTGACTTTTGTTATGGATATATAGTGATTTTTATTTAAAGGAATTGAGTTTTGTTCTTTGATTCAATATCTTGTGCTCTTATTGCATGCTATGTGTTGGTACCCACTTAGTCATGATCTAATATACTAATTGATGAACTGAGAGGTAAAGGTTAGTATTGGAAAATTCAGGTTTTGACCCTACAAAGTCTGACCTAGAGATAAGCTGACAACCTTTGTGGAATTCTAAGAATTAATCATAGATCTCAAAGGATTTTGATTAGGACTAATCACCAATGAAAATAGGGTTTAGATCTAATTAAAATACACCTTAGATACCTTCAGAGAGGATCTAGGATGCCTTAGGATTATTTTGCATCAAGGAAAAACACTCACTCCATTGATAAAGCAAGATTAAAACAATAATAAGGTCAAGGTGTAAAATATGAAATTCCAGAATTGTTCACATAATTAGGGATGAGCATTCGGTTTGAACTAAACCGAACCGAATCAAACCGGATTAAATTATAAAAATTGAATTTTAAATTTTAGAAACCGAACCAAATCAAACCGAAATAGGTGAAAAATCAAATCAAACCGAATCGCTCTATTTTGGTTTGGTTCAATTTAAATCGATCGGTTTTGATTTTTGATTGATTTTTTAATTTAGACTTGATTTTCAAGTTATTTGGTCTAATTTTGACTTTAGTTTGAACCTAATAACAATTAATCAATGAAATTAAACAATTAATATATATATAATTAAATATAATTCATAAATTTCCCATAAAAATAAATCAATTCAAAAATCAATTCGGTTCGATTTGGTTCCATTTGAATATATAAATTATTATTCGGTTCGGTTTGGTTTAACCGATTTTTTTCTCTTCAAAACTAAACAGAACCCAAATAACTGAAATTTTTATAATGTAAAACTAAACTGAACTGATTGAATTTTAAAACCGAATCGATTGAATCGAATTAACTTGGTTCGATTCGATTTTTTGGTTTGAACCGAATTCTACTTAGCCCTACAGATAATTAAAATCCTCCTTAAGCTCTCGAATTTACTCTCTTTAATTTTTAATTGTCACTCTGTCTTAGCTAGAATTCTCTCTCACAACTTTTGATAGTTTAAACAGTTAAAATTGCTGTGTAGTTTAGAACTTACATCTTTAACTCCTCGTGGGAACAATACTCTATTCATTACTTTATTACTTGTTAGCGATCCGTGCACTTGTGGTGATTGTAAAACCTGCAAACAAGTTTTTGGCGCCGTTGCTGGGGAGTTTAGTAATATTAAATGATAGGCAATTTAGCTGATTTAAACATTTTTTTTTTGTTCTTTTAGTTTGACTTTTTCTTCTTTCAGGTGCAGAAAACTAGTACATGACCAGAACAACCAAACCTGAAGAAGAATTGCTAGAATTGGATCCTAAAATAGACAAAACTCTGAGAACTATCAGGAGAGGAAGAAGAAAACAAGAGCCAGAACCTGAACCTGAAACTGTAGAAGGTCCAATTTTGGCTGATAACAACAATAACTGGAAAAGATCTCTGAGAGACTACGAAGCCCCTAATATTCAAGGATACCATTCCAGCATCACTAGGCCCATAATCAATGCCAATAATTTTGAACTTAAACCAGCATGGCTCCAGATAATCCAGCAAACTCAGTTTGGAGGCTCACTTATGGAGGATCCACACTATCACATATAGCGCTTCCTCGCTCTATGCGATACCTTCAAGATGAATGGAGTCTCTGACCAAGCCATTCGACTCCGAGTATTCCCATTCTCATTAAGAGATAAAGCAAGGAAGTGGCTGCTCTTCCAACCAGCTGGTACTTTCACTAATTGGGAAGGGCTCTCACAAGCCTTCCTGGCAAGGTACTTTCCACCTGCTAAAATAGCAAAATTGAGATTAGAACTGAACACCTTTAGGTAAAAGAAAGGGGAATCACTCTATGACGCATAGGAGAGATACAAAGACCTTCAAAGGGAATGTCTCCACCATGGCATAGAAGATTAGCTCCTTGTCCAGAATTTCTATAATGGTTTGCTACCATCCATAAGGAATTCAATAGATTTAGCTACAGGAGGAGACCATATAGAGAAAACGGTAGCCGAAGCTTTGGAATTACTAGAAAGGGTCACGTACCATAATTTTCAGTGGTCAAATGAAAGGGGAGATGCAAGAAAAGCAGCAGGAGTACTAGAACTGGATGCCCTCAGTATGATTAATGCCCAGTTTGACCAACTCACTAAAAGACTTAACAGAATGCAGGCTAATGTAATAGAAGCCAATAATCAATTCTACAATAGCTGTGGAGGAGGTCATATAACTTCAGAATGCAGTCTCTACAGTGAGCCTTCCACAGAGTAACTGAACTATGTGAACAATGGAGGAAACTTCAATAAGAGGCAGGTTAATAACCCATATTCCAATACATAAAACCCTAGATGGAGGAACTACCCAAACTTCTCATGGTCCAACTCGCAGAATCCTCAGAACCAACCCATAAACAAATAGCAAGGATATAGGCCAGCACCACCAGGTTTACAGAATAGAGGACAGAATTTGATGCGGTAACAACCACCACTCCCTCAACCTCAACAGGCAGAATCAAAGTTGACCATATAATCCATGATGAAAAGTTTTTTAGTAGCACAGTAATAGCAAAATGAGATGATCAAGCAGCTGGCCTCTAGAGTAGATCAACTAGCCACCCACAATAAAATACTCGACGATCAGATGGCTCAGCAGGCTAGCTCTTCAAATAAATAGGGTGGCAAATTACCAAGTCAATCTGAAATGAATACCAAGGAACATTGCAAAGCTATCACATTGAGGAGTGGGAGAACACTACAAGATCCAAAAGAAAAGTAAAAACAGAATGAGGAAACCCCTCAAAACCCAAACATCCAAGAAGAGGAAGAAGAGAAGCAAACTAAGGAAAACAAGGAAGAGGAGGAAAAGAGGATAAAGAAACTGCCAAAACCTTACTAGCCCTC
This sequence comes from Hevea brasiliensis, assembly GCF_030052815.1. Classification (NCBI taxonomy): domain Eukaryota; kingdom Viridiplantae; phylum Streptophyta; class Magnoliopsida; order Malpighiales; family Euphorbiaceae; genus Hevea; species Hevea brasiliensis. The sequence continues at coordinate 27,118 of NW_026614916.1, read as the reverse complement.
TTTACCTTTTCTCAGAGATTTTAGAAAACTAAATAGGATAAGCAATTTGGCAAGTTTTTAGAAGTTTTGCAGAAGCTCTATATCAATATTCCCTTTACAGAAGCATTATCTCAGATGCCCTCCTACACAAAATTTCTAAAGGAAATCCTTTCAAAGGAAAGGAGATTGGAGGACTATGAGACAATTGCTCTAACTGAAAAATGTAGTGCCATCCTACAAAACAAGTTACCTCCTAAATTGAAAGATCCTGGAAGCTTCTCCATACTATGCTTGATAGGCAACATGAACATTGACAAAGCCCTCTATGACCTTAGAGCCAGTGTGAGCCTAATGCCCTTGTCTATATGTCAGAAACTGAATGTGGGGGAACTAAGACCCACTACTATTTCCTTGCAACTAATGGATAGATCTGTTAAGTACCCAGTTGACATCCTAGAAAACATCCCCATCAAAGTGGGAAAATTTTTTATTCCAGCAGATTTTATTGTCCTGGAGATGGAAGAAGATATCCAAATTCTTATTATCTTGGGAAGACCCTTCTTGGCAACTACTGATGCAATCATAGATGTCAAAATGGGAGTCTAACACTCAAAGTCTGGGATGAAGAAGTAGAATTCAACCTGTTTTAAGTACTGAAGCAAAAACCTAAATCTAATGAGTGTTTAAGGATTGACATCATATACAAGTTAGTGGAGGAAGAATTTCAAAAGAGATATCCTGAAGATCCTCTTAAATCTTGTATGGTGCATAACTACACAGTGGAGAATGAGAACAAAGAAATTGCAGCATATGTAGAAATTCTTGAAGCTAATCCACCTCTACCTATGGCCCAAGCACTTATGGTGGAAAATCTGCAAAAAGAGCAACCCAAGAATGACCCTCATGAAGAAACAAAACTGGTAGAATTAAAACCTCTTCCTTCTATACTGTGGTATGCATTTTTGGACTCTGATTTTAAACATTCCGTCATTATAAATGCTAGCCTGAATTCTTCAAAAGAGAGAAAACTCTTAGGGGTACTTAGGACCTCTAGTAAATCTATAGGGTACACCATAGAGGAATTCAAGGGAATCAACCCTTCCATTTGTATGCATAGAATACCTATGAATGAGAACAGTAAACCCACCATTAAACGCCAAAGAAGACTAAACCCTAACATGAAAGAAGTAGTGAAAAAGAAAATTTTGAAATTATTAGATACAGGTATTATATACCCAATATCTGATAGCAAATGGATTAGTCCAGTACATGTAGTACCTAAGAAGGGTGAGACAACTGTGATTAAAAATAACAATGATGAACTAATCCCTACTAGGGTAGTCACTGGTTGGTGAATGTGCATTGATTATAGAAAATTGAATGGTGCCACCAAGAAAGACCATTTTCCTCTTCCATTTATAGATCAAATGTTAGAAAGGCTAACTAAACATTCCTATTTCTGTTATTTGGATGGGTATTCTGGATTCTTCTAAATCGCTATTCATCCTAAGGACCAAGAAAAGACCATATTCACTTGTCCTTATAGAATATTTGCATATGGAAGAATGTCTTTTGATCTTTGTAATGCTCTTGTAACTTTTCAAAGATGTATGATGGTCATTTTTTTATTATTATGTTGAAAATATAATGGGAGTTTTTATGGATGACTTTTCTATTTATAGAACCAGCTTTGATGAATGTTTGACTAATCTTTCTAAAGTAATTCAAAGACGTAAAGAGTCAAATCTAGTTCTTAATTGGGAAAATTATCATTTCATAGTAAGAGAGGGCATAGTCCTTGGGCACCTAATCTCAGAAAAGGGAATAGAAGTGGACAAGGTAAAGGTAGAGGTCATTGAAAAAATACCACCACTTTCATCGGTCAAGGAAGTGCGAAGCTTTCTGGGGCATGTAGGCTTTTATAGAAGATTTATCAAAGATTTCTCCAAAATATCTAAACCATTAACAAATTTGTTAAATCAGAATGTCCCTTTTGACTTTGATGGAAGTTGTCTTGTTGCATTTTACACGATAAAAAAAGCCCTCATCTCAGCACCAATAATGCAACCACCAAATTGAGAGCTGCCATTTGAGATAATGTCCGATGCAAGTGATTATGCAGTAGGGGTGGTTCTTGGATAGAAGAAAGACAAGAAATTTTACACCATCTACTTAGCGAGCAAAACACTTGATGAGGCACAAGTCAACTACGCAACCACAGAAAAAGAATTTCTACCTATTGTGTTTACAGTTGAGAAGTTTAGATTTTACTTGGCTGGCTCTAGAGTTGTCATTTACACAGATCACGCTACCATTAGGTACCTCCTGAATAAGAAAGAAGCAAAACCAAGGTTGATCAGATAGATTCTACTTTTGCAAGAATTTGACCTCGAAGTTAAGGATAGAAAAGGAACCAAGAATGTAGTAGCTGACCATCTATCCAGGCTCAAGTGAAAGGAACATGGGGACAGCTTGCATGACCTGCCAATTAATGATTCCTTTCCACATGAAAATTTGTTTGTAATCTCCCAAACCCTTTGGTATGCTAATTTTGTTAATTACCTTGTCTGCAGGGTTTTACCACCCAACTTGTCCTACTAGCAAAGGAAGAAATTTCTACATGATGTGAGATATTACACATGGCAAGAACCCCTGCTGTATAAAAGATGTAATGATGGATTAACAAGAAGATGCATACCAGAGGAGGAAGTGAAGAGTATCCTACAACACTGCCACTCATCACCTTATGGAGGACACCTTAGTACAACAAAAACAACAGCCAAAATTTTACAAGTAGGGTTCTACTGGCCAAATCTGTTCAAAGATGTATGATCCTTTATGCTGATATGTGATTAATGCCAAAGAACAGGAAACATCTCAAGAAGGAACGAAATGCCACTACACGGTATACTTGAAATAGAGCTATTTGATGTTTGGGGAGTAGACTTCATAGGTCCATTCCCATCTTCATTCGAAAACAAGTATATTTTGGTTGGTGTTGAATATGTGTCAAAATGGGTGGAAGCAATAGCCATGCCAACAAACGGTGCTAGAGTGGTAACTAAATTTCTCAAAAAGTACATCTTCATAAGATGTGGCACCCCAAGGGCAATTATCAGCAATGGAGGAAGTCACTTCTATAATAAGCAATTTGAGACATTACTAAAGAAGTATGGAGTGACTCATAAGGCATCAATACCTTATCACCCTCAAACCAGTGGTCAAGCGAAAGTTTTAAAAAAGGAATTAAAGCAAATCCTTGAGAAAATAGTCAATCGCTCAAGGAAGGACTGGTCCTCAAAATTAGATAATGCATTGTGAGCCTACCGCACTGCATACAAGACTCCTATTGAAACTACTCCCTTTCGCTTGGTTTATGGGAAATCATGTCACCTCTCAGTAGAGCTCGAACATAAGGCCTATTGGGCAATTCAAACCATAAATTTTGACCTGAAAGCTGCTGGAGAGAAAAGACTTTTGCAGCTCGATAAACTAGAAGAAATCAGACAAGATGCCTATGAGAATACTAAGATCTTTAAGGACAGGACCAAAAGATGGCACGACAGGCACATAATCAAGAAGGAAATCAAAGAAGGAGACCTCGTTTACTATTCAACTCAAGACTAAAGCTCTTCCCAGGAAAGCTACAGTCAAGATGGTCTAGACCCTTCAAGGTCACTAAAAACTTCCCTCATGGAGTGGTAGAAATATGGAGTGAATCCTCTGGTATCTTCATGTAACACCCCTAAGTTCGGTAGTGCGTTCTACTGCTCCAGTGACCAGTGTTGTCCGGACAGCTAAGATGCCTAGAACCGTACCTTGATATGAGAGAGGAGACATAAATATTGAAATACAAGAAAAGAAAATACAAGAAAAACAAAGGAAAAATCATAGCAAAGAAATGTAACCGAGTAAGTGAGCCGGGAAACCTAACGATGGGTGACCGCACTGGGAAGTCACGGCGTGGACCGTTGACTGGCCTGGATCATGAGGAACCACTGGAAAACATTTTTAGGACATAAATAGACCCTTGTTGAAGAATAAATCTCATTAGAAAGAACAAAGAAAAATTAAATAATTAGTACAAAGAAAAGTGAGAAATCGAAAAACAGACAAAATACGGTGTTACCGAAAAATCGGGAACGTAACCCGAACAAGGGCATTATGGTCATTTAACATCCCAAAGTTTCTTTTGACCTAAATATCCATTAAAAATAATTAATATTACACTTGGAAAATAAAATGAAAAATTAGTTTAGTGGTACCTAATACAAATAACTAAAATCAAGGGCTTAATGTGGGATTAAGTGAAAGTTTACCTTAAAATATGATTTAAATTGTTTAGTGGTCCACTAAGAACATTAAAATGGTTAAATATATTCATTAGTGGGCAGATTCTTCCCACTCAAAAGGGTCATCTTCTTCATTCCATAACCCATGCCGAATTGAAGAGGAAAAGAAATCCTCCATAGCCATTTTTCATGCAAGCTTTCTTATCTCCCCATTTTCAACTCCAATCCCTTAAGTAGCTTTACGAAAAATGGTCTACACATCACAAGGAAGATATTGATACCAATTTTGAGAAGTTTGGTGAAGGTTTAGCAAGTTACAATTAAAGGTAAGTTTGCATTTTTGAGAATTCCTTTGTTAAATTTTGTGTGCATGTTATGGGTGTTAGTTTTGTGAAGGAAATTTTAGAGTTTAACTAGTTATTGAAATAGCCATTTTGGACAGCCATGGAGTCATGCATTTGATGAATTATTATGCATATAATTGATGAGGAATAATGTTGATCATGGTGGTTTAATATCCTAATGAATTATTTCAAATATATATGGTGATTTATGCACTTGGATGGGAATTGGTAAATTGTAGGGCACTTTGATGTTGAAGGACAAATTTGGCAGCCTTGGGGACACTTGAATAAATGTGTATATTCATGGGAGTGTTGGCAGAATTGTGGCATTATGGAATGAAGGATATTTGTATGAAATTATTGTGTAAAGTGTATGTGAGAATTAGTGGTGTTTAGGTGTGCATGTAATGGTATTGAGATATTGTAAATGTGAATTATATTTGGTGTGTTGAGGGTAATGGTAATCTGCCCAAAATAATGTTAATGTAAAGTAGATTATACTGTGGTTAATGTACCAAAACAGATTGGTAGGGAAGTGAACCAAATTGCAAGGTATATGTGTGTTTGAAGTGGGGTGTGAAATGCATATTGAGGGCGTGTACATTTTAGCCCATAACCTGAAATGTGTAACCTCAATTGGTATGAGACCATTTTGAGGTGAAACTAGGCACAAAATGTGCCAACTTTCATTGAGAAACCATACCAAAATTCTGCTTGCAAGGTGATGTGAAAAATGACCAATTCGGATTAGGTACACTTGAGATCTAAAGCGACCATTTGGGCGGTGAGTATTTAGGCCATACCTCACTCAAAGCAGTCCAATTGACCTGAAATTTTAACCATGAATAGACCCATACCTACAAGTCTTATGAAGACACAAAAACCCAGAAATGACCAGAAGCAAGTCAAAAAGCTTGCACAAGTTCGGGTCCAAAAACTGGCCGAACCAGAGTTGACCAAATTGACCTAAAATTGACCTAAAATGGTACCATTTGACCAGCAATAGTATAATGACCATAACTCGGTCTACTTAACTCGGATTGACCTAAAATTTTTCCCCGCGTGCAATAAGACATAGATCTACAAGTGTGTAGTTTCAATGAGACCAAAACCGAGGAACTAGGCCGTCCGGCTAGGTCAAACCAAAGGTCCCGAATCCAAAGAATTTGCATTAAAGTGCACTAAGCAAGGAAATGACTTTGGTAAAACATACCAAACCTAAAACCCTATCGAATGTGACATATTAACGACACTAAAACCTAATTTACCTAAAACGCAACGAGGGTCGGTATATTAGGTGATTAAGTGAATAATTGAGTTCAGTGCATTATTTACCAAACACCATCGATAGAGACAGTTTAATTTAGCACTGAAACACTTCAAATTGTGTTTCTCAGTTAACAAGGACTCAGCAAAAGGGAAGGAAACACTGAGTCCAGACCAGGGGGACAGTCATCAGAGGTTTGTGCACAACGGCTATTGCTTTTGAATTTTTCAATTGAAATAAATATTGAATATTTGTATATTATTGTTTTAATTTGTGTTTGTGCACAACGAATATTTCTTTTGAATTTTTCAATTGAAATAAATATTGACTATTTGTACATTATTGTTTTAAATTGTGGAAATGTCTTTGAATGGATATTTATTGCTTGAAAAGCATTGTAAATGATTTGAAACTGTGAGAAATTGTTTGAATGATATTGATGGATAATCATTGCTTAAAAAGCATTGTAAATGGTTTGAAATTGTGGAAAAATCAGTTTAGTGTGATTTGTGAAAATTGAAGTTAATTATGAATTGTGTTGCCATTTTGTGAATGAAATTATGACTTTGGAAATTTATTGGATTCTCACGAATCATTTGAATAAAATGTTTGGAATTGATTTTGTGTTCACACTTAGCATGACAGTATCGTATCATTCCTTCTCCATTTATGGGGTTGTGATCGTTTATTTTCCTTCTCCATTTATGGAGTCGTGATCGTTTATTTTTCCCTCTCTGGTTTACCAGTTGAGGTGATCGGATGAGTACTCATTATATAGCTAGCTCCCCTTCCTCATTGATTTCGATTAGTGAGGTTGTGATTGCTTTGTCGTGGTGTACAACACGGCATTGATCGGAAATTTGTGTCATGGCTTAAGTTGTGAATGAATTGGCAACACTGTATTCTTAAATTATTCGACTAAATTGCATTATTATGTATTGTGAGATTGTGAAATTGATTTAAATTCTCATTGACATATACTGTCTTTTGAATTCAAACATGATCTGACTTATGGAAAATTATTGTGATATTGACAAATGGAGTTTAAATTCTTGTTGACATTTATTGTCTTGAATTTAACTATGATTTTAAGTATCCACTATTTACATGACTTATGAATTGTGATTTGAAATTGTATTTGGTTAATGTTGTGCACCACTGAGACATTGTCTCAGCGATAGCTTTTTAATTGCTGTCGCAGGTAGAGAGACAGACAGGGCAGCAGACTAGGCTGCATATACCTCCAGCGAGAGATTTTTCGGGTATAATGAGTATACCAATACTTTGCATTTTGTACTGTAATGTATGACACTGTATGTACATATTGTTTTGGTTTTGAGCAGTTGTAAATTAAATTGTACCTTGAAGTTGTAAAATAATTATGAGCTGTTTTGACTTGTAAAAGCTGTATTATATTTCCTTATCTCAGACTTTGAAAAATTTCTATGAAATTGAGTTGATAAATTGTTGTGTTGAGAAATATATTGTGTTGAGAAAAATGTGGAGTTGAGATTTGGAAAATTATTGAAGTGCTTTTTTTTACAGGTTTTCTGAAGAACTGTTTTATCCAAAATACAGATGGCACTCTGCCAAAATTTTTACAGAAATTCCAAATAAACCAAATGAGTTAGTTATTTCACTTCAGTTCACCAAAGTCTTTAACACCTGTAAATAGTGCTCACCACTGCAAAAGAAGTAAGAAAAGTTTTTAAAATCCCTTGTAGTGTATTTAATGGGTTATCAGTAGACGGAGTTGGTAATTCATTAGGTATACTACGGGATCATGTTATGCCTTACAGAGGGGTAGGGTGTGACACTTCAAGGTTAATAGGCAGAGATTAAAGCTATACTTTTCAGGAGACACAATTGAGAAAGGATTCACGCAATCCTTCAGCAATCCTCCTATGCAATCATGAAGCTGAATACAGTCGAGCTAATAACTATAAACAAGCGCTACTTGGGAGGCAATCTAAGATTTTTACGTTTTCTTTACATTTTAAGTTCCTTTTCTTTATGTTCTTTCTTGTTTTGTAGGCACCCCACTCTTTACATTGCACAAAGGATAAGAGGAACATAGAGAAGGAGAGGAAATCACCAAGTCTAATCCACGCAAGAGAGGGAAACCACAAACAGGGGAGTATTCCATTGCTAACTACAAATTGCATTAAATTCTTTCACATGAATTAAGTTAGCATAACATTCTGGAGAGTTTGGACAAGAAATTTCCCTTAAAGAGCAAAATAATTTTTGCCCAAAAAGTTACACAGGCCAGGCCATGTAATGGTACACACCCCATGTAACATTCTGGACTGTTAAAATTCACAGAAATAAGGACTCCAGAAAGTTACATAGGTCATCCCATGTGAATATACACGGGCCATGTAACCAAAGAACCTAACAATCAAGGTTGGGACGACCAAGGACAGAAACTTACACAGGCCTTGTTTCTCAGTACATGGGCTCGTGTAAAATAGGAAATAAATGGATTCTTCGATAGAAAATTACACCAGTCACCCCGCGTACCAGTACAAAACTCGTGTACTTACTGAGAAAAAGGAACAAGTAGGACAAAAGATTGCACGGGTTGGGCCGTGTAATGATACACAAACCCGTGTAAAATGTCATTGATTACACACTGAAGAGGCAGGAAAGCAATTCCAAACACCACCTTCACCCTTTTAAATGCCCTTTAATGGTTACCTACCCCTTCAACTCCTACAAATACCTCTCTTCCCAAAGGTTTCCTCATAATTCTCCCCTCTAATCTTGATTCCCCTCTCCAAACCCAAGAAATCTCTTCATCCCTTCATCTCTCATGGCACCAACCAAGAGAGCAATAGGACAAGTTAGCTCCTCATCATGAGAAGGGCGCGATTCACCATCCCCACCCTCTTAACCTCTACCCCAGTGCCCCAGAACTCACCAAGCACCACCACAAAAAGCTGCAACCATAGCCTCCATAACCCCAAAGACCACCAACACCAGAATTCTTCATTGCCTGGCCCTTCCGAAACACCGAGCACTGAGACTTATGTGCCAGGCTCAATAACCACAAAATTTCATCTACAAAGTATATGGATACTGCTCTATTAGAGAAATTGGGGCTGAAAGCAGAGGTTGACATTCTCCTTGATAGTATAGGGTGGACTCGCTTGTCCAAATCCGCTACCCCCCTATAGGGACACCACCTTGGAGTTCCTGGGAAGTTTCCAAGCAAACCTTTGGGCAACTGACAGAGGTGACAAGGGGAGGATCACTATCTACCTCCTGGGGGTCAACCGTGTCTTAAACATGGACGAATTCAATGCCATATTTGGTTTTGACAGTTCGGGACACTAGGAAATCCCACAAAATAGAATGATACACAACAGTGTCAAGTTCTGGAGAACCATTATGCCTAATTCAAAAATCTACAACTCCAGCAGATCAAAATCTAGTGGATTGGAAAGCCTCGCCCTGCGCTATATGCACCAATTCATCGCCCACACCATAATGGGACGAGGCGATAGTTTAGGTGTGATCAACGCCAATGAACTATTCTTCCTATGGTGCATGGTGACTGGCCAACGTTGCAGCACCAGCTACTTCTTTTGCAACCACTTTCACCGGATATCCTACCAAGCAACTGACAATATTGTCGTAGGAGGCCTGATCACTACCATCACTGTCCACTTCGGATATGTGCCTGCCAATGTCCATTTGTGCCCCATCACTGTTGCCTACAGGATTGACTAGACTATCTGCGTTTCCATGGGGATATGCAGAGTAGTAAGAGACCAGTGCCTTTTGATAAATGCTAAGGGGAATGTCATTCCTCAAGTAGTACCAAGAGGGAGAGAAAGAGGCGAATCTTCTAGTGCAGCACTGCAGTAGCAGGAACAGAAGGAACCAGACCCTATCTTGTAAGTATCCCCAGCCAAAGTCCCTCCCTACACACCACCCCCCACCAACCCCGTGCTTGCATTCCTACAAAGGATGGAGGCCACCATTGATGCTCGGATGACGACATTGGAGACCACCTTTGAAGACTAGCTACGCTTAGTCGAAGAAAGTCTTCAAGAGGCACATAACAAATTGGACATGATATTAGAGCACCATGACACAAACGACCCTTCCTCACCTTCTGAGACTTTTTAGTCAATAGGACCATAGACAGGCCTTTCTTTTTGATATATTATACTAACATTGAACTTAATTTTGGCATCTAGGTCCATGACTATTCCATTCTTATTTTTCTTTGCCCTCTTTACTACTAAATAAATGATCTTTTCTGCATAATTTGTTTACTTTGTTTGCCATTGAGGACAATGCCAATTCTGAGTTTGGGGGTGCACTCATGCATTTATAGATTTATATAACGCATTTCATTACTTAATTATATCCATATTATACTTGTGTATCAAAAATCCAGAAATTTTTGCAAATTTTCAAAATTCTAAAATTTTCAAAAGACTTTTAAACTTAGAGTTATAATCAAAATTTTAATGAGCTAATGATTGAACTCCCTAGGATTGAGGAATGAATGTATCCGGATAGGCAAAAAGGCCTTAATATGTTGTTTATGAAAGGCCAGTTCACCTACGTGGAGTTAAACTAGTTAAACCCCTTCATAGTTATTAATTTTGTCACATTGAACTTACAAAATGAGGAGAAAATTTTTGAAATACAAACAAACCTAAAAATGCCTCACCAGCTCTAGAACATGTCTCTTAGACCTATCAAGGTGAAATCCTAGCACATACTTGATAAAGAGATGATTAAGGCATTCCTTGACCTTAACCACCCTTAATTAAAATATATATCCTTTGTAGCCAATTTGAAACTTATATCTATCCCTTAGAATTTATTGCTTACCCTCATGCATAGATGCTATCCTCATATTTGCACTCCTTAGAACCCTTCATTGGTAACCAAGTTATTATCCCTTTAACCCCATTACAACCCTTTTAAAGACCTTTTGATCTTTTGAAAAGTGTATGCTACATTAGTGGAGATAGGAAATTGAGACATGCCTATGGAGTTGGAATTTAATCAAACTCACCACAATCATATTCAATAGAGGCAAACTTGGGGGGGTGAGTGTTTCTTAAGTTTATCCTGATGAAACAAGCTATTTGTGACTTATTAATAACCTTGCATGGATGAATAATTAATTGAAGCTCCATGAAGGAGATGAGGCTCTAAGCAGGCAGCTATTGAAGTCTATATGCCTTGAAGGAGGGAAATTGGTATGAATGGTGGAAGGGGTTCAATTGTATGCAAGTTGGAATTTTGGTTATATCCCTAAGTTTCCCCCTAAAAAGTATTTCAAAAAGAGTTTTAAATTTGCTTGAGGATAAGCAAAAGTTTGAGTTTGGGGGTGTTTGATACACTTATATTATATAGATATTTTTAAGCATAATTGTACACCATTTCATAGCATTTAGATAGGTAATTGTATGCTTATTTGGTTATTTCATTAGTTTTCATAAAAGTTATTAATGCATATTAAAATTTATGCTTTCTGCTTGTTTTAGGTGCTCTGAAGGAAATTTAAGACATAGGAGCAAAGAAAGGAGCTTGGAAGAACCTAGGGAACAAGGCAAGCTGCTAATGCACCTTACATGGGTCGTGTAAACTCAGAACCAGACTTGTATAACTTCCTGCCTAGTGAAACTTGAAGAAGTGTAGAAAAGCCAAAGTACACAGGCTGTGTAACATAGGCCGTGTAAACCTAAGAGACCCGTGTAACTTTTTGTCGCCAAAGCCTGAAGAAGCAAGCAAAGAATGCATAGTACACGGGTCATGTAACAAGACCCGTGTAAACCTCCAAGGCCCATGTAACTTACTGCCTTCCATCCGACAGAAGCCTTTGACTCCAGGAACTTACACGCCCCAAGCCGTGTAGTGACACACAGGCCATGTAGTGACACACAGGCCATGTACTACATTCTAGCAACTTTCTAAATCCGATTCCAACTCCTATTTTGGCAACACTAACTAGACTTCTAACGCCCTTGGGACTCTAAAGCTTAACCCTAGGACACCCAACATAAATAGGAGCTAGTAGAAAATGAAAAGAGAGTTTTTTCGAAAGCTTTTTAGAGAGCTTTGAAGATACACACACATAAAAAGGGAGAGTTTTGAAAGAAGCCTTCCTAAGGAACCTTAGCCATCTTGAAAAAGGGTTTACACCAATGCCAAGGATAGACTTCTCAGCCAAAGTTTCATAAGATCACAGCTGCAGAATCTTCCCTCGGTTCTTTTGTTCTTATTCTTTGGATTGGTTTTCATGTGCTTTTATTTTTACTTCATCATGTTTGTCAAACTCACCATGAGTGAGTAGTTCCTTAAATTCTGGAATTAAGAAAGTAGCTCTCTTAACTCTTGTCATAGATATATATTGAGTTTTATTTAATGGAATTGGGTTTTATTCTTTGATTCAATCTCTTATGTTCTTAATGCATGCTATGCGTTGGTACCCATCTAGTTATGATCTAAGATACTAATTGAAGAACTGAAAGGTGAAGATTAGTATTGAAAAATTAGGGTTTTGAACCTAGGAAGTCTGACCTAGAGATAGGCTGATAACCTTTGTGGAATTCTAAGAATTAATCATAGATCTTAAAGGGTTTTGATTAAAACTAATCACCAACGAAAGTAGGGTTTAGCTCTAATTGAAATACACCTTAGATACCTTGAGAGAGGATCTAAGATTCCTTAGGATTAATTTCCATCAAAGAGACAAACACTTAATCCATTGAATAAGCAAGATTAAAACTATAACAAGGTTAAGGTGTGAAATCTGAAATTCCAAAATTGTTCACATAATTAGAATTCTCCTTAAGCCTTCAGAATTACTCTCTTTGATTCTTAATAGTCATTCTGTCTTAGTTAGAATTCTCTCTCACAACCTTTAGTAGTTTAAACAATTAAGATTGTTGTGTAGTTTAGTACTTACGTCTTTAACTCCTTGTAGGAATGATACTCTACTTATCACTTTATTACTTGTGGGAATGATACTCTACTTATCACTTTATTACTTGTTAGCGATTCGTGCACTTGCGGTGGTTGCAAAACCAGCAAAAAGTTTGTAGGATTGTCCTCAGCACCATTGACCCTCTTGTTTTAGAAAGCATAGCTTGTAAGGAAGCTACATTATTGATTAAAAATATAGGCTATCATCAGACAAGACATGAAGGAGATTGTCAGGCTCTCATTAAGGCTATCAATGGTTCTCTTATTCCTTTGAACATGTCCAATATAGTTCAAGATATTAAAGAGCTCAGTGCAGGGATGAATGGGATTAGTTTCAGTTTTGCTAGGCGTTCCTGTAATTCTGCAACACATTTATTAGCCCGTAAAACTATTAGTGATCCCTCCTTCTCCCTCAACATTGTATCATATATTATTAATGCTAGGTGTGAGTGCCAAATTACCTTTTTTTTTTGATATGATGAAAAAATGTTGTTGTTGCATTTGCATTCCTCAGGTGTGCATTAGTTTCTAGATAGTTATAGATTATGGTTAAAATTGATATTTTACTCTGTTGTTTATAAATTTTGTTATTTTTTATTTTTTTCTAGAATTGAATGTGTGTTTTATATTTATTTGATTATTATTGTTATATTATGTATTATGTTGATCATGTAACGTATAATGAAATATATGATGGATTGGATTGATGGAGGAGAGGAGCTCCCATTTTATTTATATGAGGATGAGTATGTGGAGAGGTGGTGAGCTCCCCAATTGAGTATTTATTATGTTTATCATTGTTAAACTTTGTATTAGGCTTTCTGCCACTTCTTTCTTAATAGAATTCAATCTTCCAAAAAAAAAAAATCATTAATAGGTGCTCTTAGTGCACACACACTTTTTTATACAATTATAGTATGCTATTAATGTTATAAGGATATATATATATATATATATATATATATATATATATATATATATATATATATATATATGTTTCGGGATTATGTTATAATGTCCTCTCAATTTAAGCAATGTTTTATTTTTTTAATTTTAATTTATTTCAATAATATCATTTAATTTTTAATTTATTTTAAAAAATTCACTTTAATTTATAATAACAGGTTTTCAAGTGTCTTTTTAGATGATAGTTTCTTTATTTTTTTACGTGAAAATTTATTATTACATATTATAAGGATTTTTTTTTATGGAAGTTAAGTTATATTATTGACATAAATTGAAACTAATGAATAAAAATAAAATAAGTCTTTAAATTGAAAGACTATGAATGAAATTAATCTCAAATATGTGAATTCATTAAGAATGAAAAAATGTCTATAATTTTTATTGGAAATCAATCATGTTTAGAGGCTTTGCAGTATATTTGGTTTGAAAGAAAATTGGAATGATAGAAAAGAAAGGTGGAAGAAATAAATTAAGAATTTTCCTATTTGGTTTGAAGAACATAAAAAAAAAACGCCTTAAAATAATAATCAAATATGTTTATATTTTGTCAGTAATTAGAATTATCGACTAATTATCGAAGAAATTTTCACTGGCCAGGAGCCCCTAAACCTGAGGTAAGCATAATAATACTCATGCGATGCCGAGATACAATAAGCCATCATAGCCAAACAAATCTCAAGGCTTTACCCTTTTGTATTATTATACAGAACTAGATTTAGAGGGCCATAGCAAAGAATTAATGAACTAGCATTTTCTGATACATAGGATCCACTAAGAGAGGCAAGTGTAGAGCATACTCATACCTTAGTAGAGGATGATATGAATAAGATAGAATTCTTGACTTTTAAGAGAGGGAGAGAAATTTAGAAAGCTATAAGATAAGATAAGGAAGCTAGAATGTTATTGCTTGGTAATTCTTGCTACAAATGAAACCAAAGCTCCCTTTATATAGGAGGAGAGCTGAAACTATTACAACTACTTTTTATACAAACACATGTCTACCTAATAGTTAGGTGAAGACATCTAACAAGACAAGGACTAGTTAGATAAGCACATGACTCATACCTAACTAAGTCATACATGAAGACAAATGACTCATTTGACTAAAATTAATTACACAGAGGGCTTATCTGACTAAAATTAATTATACAGATACATATATTTTTCCAGCTTTAGAGAGACAGTCTACTACCAGTCGATATGGAGTCCTGATGGCATCTGTTAGAGGTTACATAGTATGAAGCTTATGCCAGAATAGTCTATAGGCTTCATTTTGGATTTTCTGGGTGTCTTTTGGTTCTGTCTAGAAGAGTTGTTAGCTAGAAGGAATTCTGACTGGGACTCAAATTATTATTGTAATAGTTTGAGTCATTAAAATCGATGTCCTTGCTATAAAAATCTTTTTCCCATGAGCTTCCAGGTTCATCAAAGAGGTTGGTATCAATGTCCATATCAGTTGGATCCTATGAATCTTACCAAATCTCTGAATTATAGTTTGGAACCACTTCAGGTTTTGCTTTTGGACCTATAGAGGTTGATTCTAAAATTTGAGCTTTAGGCCTGAAGTGGTTGAGTTCTTGTAGATAGGCTGTAATTTTCTTTCTGAGGATAATGGAGGTGTCTCTTGTGGTGATAGACTTGAAATAAGTCAGATGTTCATAGACTGAATTTTTAGTCCAAAGTATCCCTTTAGGGTTTCAAAAAAAAGGTCAATGCATGATGAATAGTGAGTAGAATTCCTTACCATCGTCTGATGATCTATGCCATAGACCATAGTGAATGACGATCTTTTTTAAGTCATTACACCATTTAGGAATTGGCTTGAATCATTCAAGAAAGTTCCGCATGATTTTTTTTCTGATTGTTTCGGTCATTTAGGAAATAGTACATGGGTATAGTGGGAACTCCAAAACCAATGGCATAGAGAGTGATCATGCACCATAAAAACCATTTTTCTTCAAGGAGCAGGTCATCTAAAAGACTAAAACAGAAAACTATGAGGAATGGAGCATCTGGATGGAACTGAGTCTAGTTGTCTTTATGTTATCTGAAGACATTGGATAGGTTTTGAAAATGAAACAGATGGTTTTTTGCAAATTTAACAATTTGGGGCAATGTCATTGTTGGTGTGCATCCAGGTGAAAATGTTTCTACTGCTGGAATGAGAAACTATGGTATCTGAGCTTTAGAGGAGCTGGAGGAGTCTACTATAAAGATGAGAGGAATTGTTTGAAAAGGAGTGAGTAAAGATATATTTGGTGGTCTAGTGAGGAAATCTGGAATGCGATTGAGATGCCCTTTTATATGTTAGACAATATAGTTATATTTATCAAACTAGCTTTTGAGCCTCAATAATTGTGGTTCTGGAATAGTCTTATTTTTGAAATGAAGGACCTTTGGAAAAGAAGAATTGTCCATTACTATCAGAAAATGATGGCTTATAAGATAAAACTCAAATTTCTTGATTCCATTCTTAATGGCTAGGATCTCATTATAAATCGTGTGATAGTATTTTTCAGACTCTTTGAATTGTCCACTTGCATGATCACAAATTTATCGCTTTTCATCAAGTTCTTCAAATAAAATAGCATCCCAATATTCATCACTAGCGTTAGTCTGGAGAATCATTTTCCCTATGCTTGGAATTTTTAGAGGAGGGGGTTTTTGAGCTATTTCCTTTAAAACTTTTACAGTTGTGGTCTGTTCATTACGCCAAGTGGGGGCCTTCTTTTTTAGCATCTTGGAAAGCTAACTAGTGTATTTGGACACATGAGGGATAAGTCTCTGAGATAGTTGATAATTCTAAGAAATTGTTGAATTTGTTTAATAGTGAGATTTGTGCCCGGAAATTTGAGCAATTCTTGCAATGTGAGGTCTAGGCTGGTACATCTCATTTTCAAATTTCATTCCAAGAAATTCAATATTAGTTTGGGCCAAGTAGCTCTTATTTTTAGATAGCATAATCCCATATTATTGGACCAAAGAGTGAAATTAGGCCAAGAGTTGTTTATGAGCTGAACTATCTTAGTCCAAGAGTTGTTTATGGGCTAAACTATCTCTTGAAAATAGGAAAATATCATCAATGTAGATCAGGACACTATGAAGAATAGACTCCAAGATTTGAACCATGGCCTTTTAGAATAGTGAGAGAGCAACTTTGAGCCCAAAAGGCATTACTGTCCACCGATATTGAGCATTAGGAATGCAGAATGTTATCTTGTATCTTTCTGCTGGATCGATTCCTAGCTACCAAAATCTTACTTTAAGATAAAAATTTGAGAAGATATGTGCTTCTTATAAATGAGTGAATAGAGAACTGATCCTAGAAAGTGAAAATTTATCATCCATTAAGAAATGATTTAAGGGCTTATGGTCAATAACCAGCCTTTTTTTTCCTCGAATCCTTTCTAATATTTTTTCAACATAAAAAGCTTGAAAGGCCCATCCTGAACTGGTGGGTTCAATAAGACCTTGTTGAAGCAGCTGTTGGCATTCCTGTTGAGCTAGTAGCAGGTCTGTTGGAGTCATTCTTGGATGAGTTGCCTTTGTAGGATTGACATCTTCATTAAGCTTAAAAAGGAGCTTAATAAAGAAATCTTTGTTTTTCCATAGACATGCTAGATGAGAGAAGTCAGCATGGGATTCTGCACAGGATGGCATGAGTAACTCCTTGTATTTGATAAACTCTTCTGGAACTTCAGACAAGGAGAACAATTTTGGAACAGTGGTAAAGGTTTTAAAAGACCTTTTGTGTTTCAAGCTGGTAGGAAGGATTTAAAGGTGTTGAGCTTGCTGATAGACATCAAATCCTATTAAAAAATCTTTATCAGGCAAAGTTGATCTAATTACTAAGGTAATCGAAATCATATTCTGATGAAGATTTTTCTTCATTTGAAGATATCTCTTCTAGAATGAAGACAGTTTCTTCATCGGCTTCTTCTTGTTCTGAAAATAGGGACTCAATGTTAACATCGTCTAGGTCGATATGCATACTTTATTGGATTTATTGGATCAATTTTGCTGCTTGTTTGGGCTTTTAAGGGCATTCTTTGGAGAAATGTCTCTTTTTTCCATAAATAAAGCATCTGTCTATTTTGAACTTTTTTCTCCTGGATGATTTTTTCTTAAAAATCGAACAGATCTTCCTTTCTTCCTGTTCTTGCCATTATTGATTATGTAATGCTTCAGATGCTTCTTCTTTTTGGAGTTGCAAGTGCAATTCTTTTCTTTGCATTTGATTGTGAGATAAAATTTTCTATACATTTTTTGCAGAGACTTGTTATTGTCTAGCATGTTACTCTGAAAGCGCTACTGATCACATATTTTTTCAAGAGTTGCTAACGTTATTTGATGAATTTCTCCCAGGGTTATCTAGGTCATATCTTTGCAGGTTGCCAAAATTAGTCACTATAATTTAGGCCGTAATTGTTTTGGCAAAGAAGCAATATAAGTGTGTCTCAGGTTATCATTGTATCCATTCAACAGATAGTATCTCTGAGACATCCTTTGGTAATGAAACTCAATATCTTTCTTTTTTAAAAAGCAGAATTTCATTTTTAAGTATTTTTGTTGCACCTATCTGTTATAGAGTGTGTAGTCTCTAATGAATTCCTCATAGAGAGCATTCATAACTCCTATGATTGATGCTTGGTAAAACAAGAGATGCTTGCAATCTCTAAGATTCTGGAACCATTCTCTTAATGATCCAATGAATCTACAGGAGAATTCTTTCAAAACACTCGATAATACTGCATTTGGTTTAGACATTTGGAGATCAAGCCAAGCATGGAATTTCGTCATTCTATCTCTCTATTTAGTTGGAAGAATATCATCAAGAGTGAACCAAGGACTAGAAGTTGGCCTAGGGAGATCTTTATCTAGATTTTCTCCATCAAGAGTATTAGTTGGTTGCTCTACATGAGGTTCTATGATCCCATCATCAGAGCTTGTTGAAGTTGCCATCAGCAGGTTTGTGATATCTACCAAATCCTCTTCAGAATTAGTTCCTGATGAGGTGTCTGTCTCATTCGTTAGGGGCCTAGCTGAAATTTCCATTTGTTGGAAAGGAGGATCACTTGCTACTTGTTGTTTGTCTTTTCTGGGTTTGACTTTATCTTCCTCCATAGATTCTAAAGATGAGATACTTTTAGAGGGTTGAGCAGTACATGAAGAAGGTTGAGCCTTTGGTTTAGGCTTTTTTTGAAAAGCATTATGAAATGGTGATTGAGGATAAGGGTTTGTCTGATAGAATGGCTTATAGGTAGAGGGTGGATAAAAGGAAGAAAAAGGATTATAATCAGAAGGGGGAAGAAACGGATTATGATAATCATGGTCAAATGGTGTTAGTTTCCTTTTGGCTAAGTCAGCTTCTATCTGAGTAATTTGAGCTTTTAACTTTTTGAATTCTGACTCATTTTGATTAAATTCATAGCCAAATCTCTTTTGCTGAAGTAAGGCTTTGAGGTCTTTATCAAGTTGATTGACCCTGGATTGAAGATCAACATAAAGTTTATTAACTTGGGATGATAAATTATCAACCTTTGTTTCAGTCAATTAAGCTTGTCTGAATACCAGGTCCATTTTTTAGTCAATTTTTTCCAGGAAAGCATTTAGAGCCTTAGCATTTAAAGTCTGCTAGTTGAGGACTTCTTCAACATGAGTTAATGGCTTAGGTTGTTCGTCTGGGCTAACGGCAGATATTTGAATAAATGGCTTGGATGTAAGCTATTGTGTCGGATCAATCTGGTGCCTGAGTGGCGAAAAATCTGATTTATACATGTCTTCTTGTGAGAACATCATACAGGGCTATACAAGAGGAAGTACTAAAGGTGGTGGAGTAGGAATCCTTTTCTCTTTCTCCCATTCTTTTCTCAAGATTTCTAAGGCAAGTTCATGGATTGGTAGAGGATTTTTCCTTTAAACATCTTTATAAATACCAATCCAGGGTCCTGAATCTGAAGAGGAGTCCCTTTTAACTTTCAAGGTCTTGCAAAGAGAATCTTGCTTATTTTTCCCTTTCTTGCGACTATGATAATTGCCATTATCATCATCCTAGTTTTCTAAGTGACAGTCACATCCTTCATCACACATTCCTGAACCTAGAGCATCCCAAATGAAATGTCCATGGATTTTATCTGTGTAAACTGGCTGTCCATCTGCCTGAAAGGAGTAAATAGAAATCTTTTCTCTTTTTCCTTGCACTGGAGAGATCATCATGGTTTGGAAGATTGTAGAAGTTTATGAAGTGCTTCTAGGTTCCTTGAAAACTGTCTTGACAGTACCATCTGCTTGCCTTTGAAATGTAGGCTCCGTCACTTGGATAGGTCGAAAATTATCATGCAACTTTTTATATTTGGTAAACCATTCTCGCAGAATAATCTTTACCAAATCTTCTTTAAACAGTTATTGAGGAATCTGAACAATAGTGGATGTGGTTTTTGTGTCTGCAAGGATGAATAGAACATCAGACGATACCCCTGGCTGAGAAAAATCTATGGCATGATCTTAAAGCCTAGAGATTATTTGATGGTGTAAGGTAGCTGCCATAGAGGAGACAGTATGTTCTGCCCCAATAAGCTGGACTTAGACTTTCAGTGCCGTGGGAAGATTAGGGTCTTGAAGAGACATGTTGTAGTTGGGAAAGAAAGTAAGAACCACACTTCTAACATGGAGAGTGGTTATACAAGTACTAATCACAGCATGTTCATAATTGAGGAATTTGGTATCTAATAAGGACAATCTAACTATCACTGGGAGACCTTGTCTACCATGGAGGGTGAGCACAAGGTGAACAGCCCCATAATGGAGATGAGAATATCCCTGTCTTCCCCATGAAGGGATAAGAGCTGGAGGGATTTCAAGAGTCACATGTTGTTCTGCAGTTGTGGATTTAAGAGCACACTGATCTAGACGTGAAGTCTGAACATACTCATGGTTAACTAATTCTCCTTACTCATCTCAAATTAAACCTTATTCATATCCCCCTCTTGGACAGGATCTAGGCTCTGATGCCATCATTGGCCGGGAGCCCCTAAACCTTATTCATCAAATTATTTACCGACGATACTTTTTGTCAGTAATTACCGATGACAACAAATTATTGACAACTTTTTTTAGGTAATTTTTTTCTATATTTGTAATTTAATTTTTATTTCAAATTTAATTTAATTTAAAATTTCAAATTTAATTTAGTTTAAAATTTTAATTTTATTTAATTTTTTAATTTTAAAATTTGTTTATTATTTTTAATTTAATTATTAATTATAAATTATTTTCATTTAATTTAAAATTAATTTTTATTTTTTAAGATTTAAATGAATTTAAAAAAATAATTAATTGGCCACCCTAAATAGTAGCTATGCCACAATTGCCATAAGTTAGGGAGTGAATTCCCTTTTAAATGGAAGACAACTCCTCTCCAATCTATTAAAAAATATGTAGAAATTTCATATTTTTGATGATTTACAGATAAAACGAGTTTTTATAAATTCATAGATAATTTATTTTAAAAGTTTATTTTTTATTTTTTCTTAATTTTATCAACTACATATAAGCTCATTGATAATTACAAGTATTTTTTGTTGCGCACAAAATTTTTTAAGCTTTTTATTTTTTTTATTTTCTTTTTAATATTATCGATCAAATACGAGTTCATTGGTTATTACTGATGAAACATTATTATATGTAATTTATTTTAAAATTTTACTTTTTATTTCTTATTAATATTACCAGCCAAATACGAGTTTGTTGATAATTACCGATAAAATATTTTTATATGTAATTTATTTCAAAATTTTTATTTTTATTTTCTTCCTAATATTACCAATAAAAAACGAATTCATTGGTAATTACTGATGAATAATTTTCGTAGATAAAATTTTTTAAGCTTTTTATTTTTTTTATTTTCATCTTAATATTACCAACTAAATACGAATTCATTGGTAATTATCGACGAAATATTTTTGTAGATAATTTATTTTAAAACTTTATTATTTTATTTTTTTAATATTACCGACCAAATACGAGTTGGTTAACAATTACCAACGAAACATTTTCATAGGTAATTTATTTTTATTTTTTATTTTTTTAATATTATCGACTAAATATGAGTTCATTGGTAATTATCAATGAATAATTTTCATAGATAAAATCATTTAATAATTTTAAAATTTTTTATTTTCTTAATATGTTTTCTAAGTTTATCTTAATATTATCATCTAAATACGAGTTCTTTAGTAATTATCGATGAAACATTTTTAATAGGTAATTTATTTTAAAACTTTATTATTATGTTTTCTTCGTAATATTACAAATCAAATATGAGTTCATTGATAATTTTCGACGAAACATTTTTGTAAGTAATTTATTTTAAAATTTTATTTTTATTTTTTTCTTAATATTACTAATTAAATACGAGTTCATTGGTAATCACTGATGAAACAGTTTCGTAGGTAAAAATTTTTAAACTTTTTAAATTTTTTTTATTTTCTTTTTAATATTACCGATCAAATTCAAGTTTGTTGGTAATTACCAATATAAACATTTTCATAAATAATTTATTTAAAATTTTATTTTTTTTACTTTTTGCTTAATACTATTGATCAAATACAAGTTCATTGGTAATTACTAACAAAAAAAATTTTGTATATAACATTTTTTAAGCTTTTTAATTTTTTTTTTTATTTTTAATATTACTGACCAAATACGAGTTGTTCGGTAATTACAAATGAATTTTTTTTTGTCAATATGTTTTTTATGCAGAAGAAGTTAATTAATAGTGAGGAGTTATAAGGTGGTTATCTGCAAAATGGGAAGTTAAGGGAAGTTGTAGTAGTTGACTTAAAAGACTTCTAAGTTCCTTTAGGTGAAACGATAAATAGACATTGGCTTATTAGAAGAAAGGGCCAATAACTCAACTAATCAGCCAAATTAGACTCTCAATCTATCATTTACTTTATTATCCTTTTTTTTCCAGTTATTGCATTTAATTTCTCAAGCCTTATTATTTAATTTCCTTTAGCTCTATAATTAACTTTCAAGCAATCAATGCAAGCTCTCTTTCAATTTTTTGTCCAATTTACTATGAGATTTGACAAAATTGCGTCCAATAAAGTTAAGTTCTTGTAATTGTTTGTTCTAAAAGTTAGATGTGCACCTAAGTGATACACTCAGTATTTGACACAATCGCAAATTTTAAGCGGTCATGCAACTAATTGTTTTCTAAGGAAACAAAGGCGGTTAAATTTCACCCATGGTCCCTGAACTTTGAGGGTTGTTTCATTAATATCCTTTAACTTCAATTTGTATCACAAAAATCCTCAAACTTCAATTTAACACAACCTAAAGTCCTTGAAATTAGTTTCCAATGGAATTTCCAGTGAGAAGCTTACGTAGACATGCCACGTTGGCATTTTAAAAATAAAAAATTTTATCTCTTGGCCACGAATAGTCTCCCTCTCACTTTGTCATCTCCTTCTGCTCTCTCTCCTCTATATGATCTCTTCCCCCTCCCCCCCCCCCCTCCCCCCTTTTCTCTCTCTCTCTCTCCATCTAATGAATCAAAATCAGCAATGAAACAAAACTACAATCCATAAACCAATTCATCAAAACACTCAAAAACCTTAATTTGAAAATAATTAACAGTCTAAAAAAGATCATATTTTAAATTTATTAATAGGAAATTGAGTTCATCAAAAAACTTAAAAAATTTGAAAAAATTATAACCAAAATGCACTAACAGCTAACAAAATCTAAACTCCTAATTCCCTTCAGCCCAAAAAAATTTGAACTTTAAAGAGAAAATGCTTCTCAGTAATCTTTGGTATCTCTTGATTGAATACTTCTCAATAAAATGTGAGCTTTTGTAATTTAAAGAGCCAATGGTTTTTCAGAGTAAGAAGAAATGTTTGAAATTTTTCCTAGAAGAAGAAGATTGTAGCATATACATAAGAGCCATGGCTTTAGCACAACAAAAATTTCTTTCTTTCCCCATCTATCCTTTACCTCTCTCTCCACCAATTCAAATTTACCCAACATCAATTTCTAACAATCAAACACCATTTCTCCAATATTACTGCACATTAATTCCTAATAATCAAACATCAATTCTCTAAAATTAATATAGATGATTTCCTAATGATTAAACACTAATTCTTTAAAATTACTGCACAAAAAAGAAAAAAAAAACAAACAAAGAGCACTATAAAAATTCCCATATCTCAAATAGATGTGAAGGTGAGTAGAGAAACTAAGTTTTACTTTATGGAGAGCAAGGTTTTTTGTGGAGTTGTCGACGAGAGAACAACTGGGTAATGGGTATGGCATCTGAGAGGGAAGGGAAAGAAGCAAAATGGGTATTTGGTATTTTTGTACATGAAACAAAACAACTCAATTGTGAGGATTGTGGTGAGGAATCACTGGCAATTTCTCTCCAGCTAGCTTCTCTTCATCTGTTGAAGATTTTAAACATCAGTGGTGGTGGTGGCAATGTTGTTTTTATTAACAGTAATGGAGTAGCTGGTGGTATGAGTTTGGGCATGGTATGTGGGTATGATTTTATGGTTTTTATTTTTTCTGGGTTTAATGATGAATTGAGGTGAGAGTGGTTTGCTTGTGAAAGGTTTAATAGAGAAGGCATGGGAGAGAAAGACACCTATTTCTAGTTGGAGAGATAAAATAGGATAGCAAAGAGAGTACTATTTTTTATATATATTTAAAATGCCAATGTGGCACATCCACATAAGCTTCTCACCCGAGATTCCATTGGAAAGTAGTTTCAGGGACTTTGGGTTGTGTTAAATTGAAGTTGGAGGATTTTTGTGATGCAAATTAAAGTTGAGGGACATTAATGAAACAACCCTTAAAGTTAAGGGATGGTAGGTGAAATTTAGCCAACAAAAGCATAATTAGTTGGAGTTTTATATTATTAAAATTTTTTGCTTGTACAATTTGAAATTATAACTTCCATTTGATCTCTTAAAAAATGAATTATAACTATTATGTTATTAATATATTTATGGTGGATGTCCATTAGGATTCTTAACTCCTAAACTCTTCATTTTCTCTCCAATGTGCTTCATTAAGTACTTCACTAATTGTCAACCCTTCATCTTTTCATATATGCTTATAAATAGAGACATTGTATGTGATGTTTTGTACACTTAAAAATCAATAAGAAATTCTAATTTCTTTTAATCTTCTCTGTAATACTTGTTATTTTCTAATGTCGGAATATCTGTCATTGACAAAATATTCTGGTGAAGAATGAGACTTCACTGACAAGAGAGTGGTGCTAAGATGTGAAAGTAGGTGCATGTATGTGTGTTTAAAATGTTTAAAATATATTTAAGAATGAAAAATGTTTTAAGAGTTTTATTCTTTAAAAGTTTTAAAGAAATTGTTTTGAGCAGAAGGAACTTCGATAGCCAAAAGACAGACTTTCAACAACGGAAGTCTCTTTTTGGTCCGGATGCCCATTTGGGCAGAATTAACTCCAGCAGCTGAAAGTGTAAATTTCGACAACCGAAAGTCCCCCGACTATCAAGGGTATAAAAGGAACTACAACTCATTTTTAAGTCAAACCACTTGGGTTTCTTTCTTTCCTCTCTCTCTTTCTCAACTATTAGGGCATACAAGGAGCTCCTTGAAGAGATCTCCTTGGGTCTTTGAAGATCTGGAAGTGGATTCTTCCATTAAGAAGTGTGGAAGAGTATATTCAAGCCTTAAAGTTTTGGTTCTTCTGCCTCCAAGCTCTAAGAAAAGAAGTGACCTTCTTTTCTTCTTGATCTAATAGATAGATCTAAGAGAGTTGATGAGAAATTAGGGTTTTCATGCTTTAATTTCATGAAAAGTTGTTTTAAGTTAAGTTTTTTATGAAATTTATGCATGTGGATTTGGAGGAAACCTAGGATTTGAGTTTTGATGAATGTATGTGGGTTTTAAGCATGTTTTCTAATTGTTTTAGGCCCTAGAGATGTGTATATTTGATGAGGGTGTGTTTTGGAACTTTGAAGTGAGTTTGGAGGCTTTTGGGAGAAGAGATCTGTAGGTTTTTCACTTGGAAATTTTGGAAATTCCCAGGATCAGCTGCCGAAAGCCAAAGGTTTGGCAGCTTGGCAACTGAAACTTATATTTTCTTAGAAAATTTGGAAGTTTTCTAGGTTCGACAGCTGAAATCCTAGACTTTAGCAATCGTAGTGGCTAATGCCCAAAATTGGGTACCTAATGTTCCAAGGTTCAGCAGCTGAAACCCAAGGCTCCGACAGTCAAACTTGTTTCTGTCCACTTATTTTCTTCTTTAATTCCAAGATTCCAAAACCTAATTTCATAGTTCCTAAAGGCCTAGAATAGGATGTTTATGTTATGTATAGAGTTTTAGAGCCTTGTATAACACTTTAAGATCCAATTTTATAAGATCAAGCTTAAGGGACTCGGAAGAGTAAGGATCTGAGTATAGCTCCCGTTCAAGTAAAGAGGTTGACAGGCTATAAGAGGTAAATAACTCTAACTTTAATAAAATGAAAACTACTTATAGGTAATTAATGAACATCCTCATGCATCATGTAATGTTTATTTAGGATGTATATATTTAGAACATGAAGATGTTGCATAATTGCATAAATTACTGTTGATGCATTGATGGATATTGGATAACCCATTACTCCCCTCATGTTATGTTATGTAATGTTATGGATCCATAAGTAAATCCTAAGGGGAGATCTTGACATTGCCCTTCAAGGGAGATCTAATAGTTCCCCCTAGGTACATGACCCGGGTCATGTTTAAAAGGAAAGTTTAGGGAGTTATTAATGATAATATCCATCTTACGTGAAATGTTTGTGATGTGAAAATTCATGTGAATGATGCATTGCACATGTGTGAATAAATGATAAAATTAATAATGGTTAGTTTACTCACTGAGCTTATATAAGCTTACCCCATTCCCCTAACCCCCAGGTGTGGATTGTAAGACTAGAAGAGTTCTAGAAAGGAGAGCTTTAGGGGTAGTCTTAACCCTTCCTTATATATAATGTATGGGTAGATGGACATGTAATTTATGAATGGATAGTATTGTGCTAGTGATTTAAGGAAAAATGTAATAATTGTTTAAAGGATAAGGATGTTTATGCTGTGTAAGCCCTTTTGAGAATATGCATATTGAACCATTACACTTTGGATCTTATGTATATTAAGGTTCAAATTATAAACTATTTTCATGTTATGAATGTTTATGTATAGATGACAAGACTAAAGTATAATGGTTTAATGTATGTTAAGATGGTGAGATGTAAGAATGTATGTATGTTTCACAAGTT
>NW_026614915.1:0-87592 GCF_030052815.1 Hevea brasiliensis | reverse complement strand
TTCAATTTCTTTCTCTACTGGCATACACCTGAACACTTCAGCCAGAGAGGGAATTTAAAATTTAAAACTAATTCCTCCCACTAAGCATGCTAGTGAGGCATTCAGATATATGGTCATAACACTGTGGTTTCAAAATTATCTTAACATTTTACTAAACATTTATTGACAATTCAAACACATACAATTAAATTTTCAACAATTTAGGTCAAAAGCATAATATTCATTTCAATCACAAATTTGCAGTAAAAATAAATCACAATTTATTCATCAAAATAAATTATCAAAGAGAATTTACAGAAAAATTTTTATGTTGTGCACAAATCTTGTGCGAGTTGCTTCTAGGCCTTGACTCGATGTCTCGGGTTCTTTCCCGGTATTCTTTTCAACTGAAACACACAATTTTATAGTGTTTCAATATCATAACATATAATAAATTCATAATTATTTATGTCTAGCTCTAATATGCTTAATTTAACATTCTTTGCATTTTGCATTTTGGGTTTACTATTCATGATACTATTCAAGTCAAATTATTGACTTTCTTATATTTATTAGGTATGAGAATTTCAATTTTACCCACATACTATATTTTGGTTGCTTAATTTGCTGATTTTGGTTGCCCCTTCAATTTTTAGGTCTCCTAGGCATAATTTCAAATTTTTAGTTTTGATGTCCTATTTTTCACTATTTCATTGGTCATGTTGCTGTGGGAATTTGGCTAAGTGTTCTTCATAGAAGTTGTTCCTTATTGTCTTAGCTTTATTTCTTTTTTTTGAATCACTCCATTCAAAGTTTTGTAGCTCAAGATATGGCCATTTGAACATGGCTGGCCGGATTGGTTTAACCCAGATTTTCTGGGCACCTGATTGGTTCTGGCAGTTTTGGATCTCAAACTTTGGGTGGCAAAATGACTTAGTTATGGGCAGAATTTGGGTTGATGTTCTTCATAAAAGTTGTAGTGCTATGTCATATCTTTATAATGCCATAAAAATCACGTCATTTGTATCTGTATAGCCCAAGTTATGGCCAAATGAACAAACACTGTTCATTTGGTCATTTTGGTACAATAGCAGTGCACTACACCCGGATTTGACCTAATTGTTCAATATGTTAATGTCATTTTCTGAGCATGGTTCCTGAATGAAAAATGTGCCATTATTTGTCTATTTTCATTCCAAATTAGCCTCACACCATTTGGGTTACTAAATTTTCAGTTTGAGTCCCTGAAAGAGACCTAGGTCAAGCTGCCAGAGTAGTGACCCTAACCTATCCGAATTGCAATTTCATTCTATCAATTCAAACACACCACAAATGGTCCCAATTGACCATTTCTCACCTTAATTAGGGTCAATTGCATTAATTGACCATTTCCTATAATTTTTCTCCCAATTTCCAGAATTCAAAAACCCTAATTTATGAATTTCATTAAATTAATGAAATTAAAGTACATATACATTGTCTACATACCTAATTAAACTTAATTACTCTCTTAATTTCATCAAAATCATGCAATCTCAACTCCCCCTAAAGCTGGCCAAAATTCACTATAAGACCCCCATGTTTGTTTTGATTGCATTTATCTTCAATTCTAAGTTAATTAAACTGGAAATATAAGAATTTAACTAAAATTTATAAGTTCAAATTACTAACCTTAATATTGGTTTCCAATTCACCAATTCCTTCACTTTCTCTCTTCCCTTTCTTCTTCAAGCTTCTTTTCAAGTTGCCAAAGTAAGGAAATTTAAGAATTTTAGGGGAATTTATGGGGAGTTTTTAAGGTTTGAGAAGCTTAAGATCAAGTTTCAATGGAGGTTTTGCTTGGAGAGAGAGAGAGGGATGAGAGTGGACGGCAACCATGGGAGAAAGAAGATGACATTTTGTTTTTTTGTTCTTTAATTTTTGCGTATTTAACATACTTTTTGACTTAGTAAAAAATTAAAGTAATTAGATTTATTTTTGACATCATGTATGATGTCACTAAGGTGATGTCAAAATTTAATTTCCTTTCCTTTTTCCATTTCCTTTATTTTTCCTTGTTTCTTTAATTTAATTCTATATTTCAAAATTTTCATTTTTTCGTTTTTATTGGACAGTAAGGTCAGGAGTCACCTCTAGGGGTGAATTGACCAATTTGCCCCTCACCGGTTTGACCCAGTTTGCAAATAATTTGATATTTCTTCCGGAGTCCTGACCTAATTATTTGACCTACTTATCAGCTCTTTTCTGTGATTTTCTCTTTTTCACTAGGTTTATAATAGTCCTTAAGACCGCGGCGTCACATTTTTCGGTTCAGAATTCAGATTAAGATTGACTTCGCAGTCACTTCCCGGGAAGGTCACCCATCGCTGTGACTCCTGGCTCATTTAATCTTTTATGTTCTGTTTTTCTTATTTATACTTAACTATCTAGCAATCACTAATTATTTGCATTCATGACTTATCTAGGTGTCTTAGATGTGGTTCTAATTCCCTTAATTATCTGGAGCGGAACAGTGAAATATACCAGGCTATGCAAATGGGGGTGTTACATGGAAATTATCTAGGGCATCTGAAAATGGTGGCGAGGACAGTAATATCAACCTGCTTCTGAGACAATTCTAGCAGTCTACCTGTCCAATCTGAAAATACAGATTTGGGTGCTGGTAGATTTTTTACAAAACGAAAGTGCCTACGTGAAGCTCACAACACTAAGAGATGGAATATTTTTTTTATTTAATTAAATAAGCTCATTAAAAGCTCAAAAAAATGCTGCGAAATTCATGGGACCCACCACATTTTTTTGGGTCAAAAAATTTTGAAATTTATATCGCCGCGAAACTCTAACCGAGTAGAGCATGCTGGTAATCTCGAAATCTCTGTGAGGTTTTCGGTTTGAGAGAAATTTAGCTTAAAAGTTGAAATGGGCTAAAACTTCCTGGGCTTAAATCGAACAAACCGCTCAATGAAAATGGGCATTCTTAGTGTCTTTAGAAAGTTGTCAGAAAGTATAACATGATTGGAATTGGACCCGGTTAGATCGATGGTCGAATCGGCCGAAATTGGCCTGAAAAGCTAAAACAGCACACTGTACGTGAAGGGAGATTAAAGCTTGATTTTCCAGCATGTGGCACAGTAGCCAGCAATGGGAAGTGAACCAGGTGGGTCTCCAACAAGCGGGGAGGGGTTGGCGGTGGTCGGCCGACGTGGGGAAAGGGAGAGGAAAGAGAAAAATGGGATAGAAGAAAATGGGCAACAATGTATGAAGGGGGAAAAAGGGAAGAAAAGATGAGCTGATTCGATTCGACCTATCTGATTTGATCCAGTTCAATTCAACTGATTCGATTTAAGATGCCAAAAATTGAATTTTTACCATGCTTTGAGACCCAAAACAAGGCCTGAATATTTTGAAAAAATTATCAAAAACTCAAAAAAATTTATGGAGTTCAGATATATTTTTAGATTTGTTACATGGTCTTTAAATTAATTTTTAAAAATTTATAAAATTTATTATCTCAAGAAAATCAAATATGATTTTAAAAATTCAAAAAAATTCTAATTTAATTTCCATAATATTTATTACAATAAATTATTATAATTTTCACATAAAATAATTATTTAAAAATTTGAGGTGTTATAAAATGCATCAATAAGCTTAGAGTATCAAAGCCAATACATCATTAATTAATACAACTAAGACCCATTTTAAGTACATGTTCTTTAAATATCTTAGGTTGTAAACCTTTAGTCAATGGATCTACAATCATGAGATCAGTACCAATATGCTCAATAGATACTATTCGTTTATGATCTTCTTCCTTAACAACAAAATTCTTTAATTCCATATGTTTGGCACCTTTGAAATATTTGTCATTTTTGGAAAAAAAATACTGCTGCGGAATTATCACAATAAATTCTCGATGGCTTGCTAATGGTGTCAACGACCCCAAGTTCTGAGATAAAGTTCTGCATCCATAATGCATGAATTGTGGCTTCAAAATATGCCACAAATTTTACTTCCACAGTGGATGAAACAATAACAGACTGTTTGGCACTTTTCCATGATACTGCCCCTTTAACTAATAGGAATAGGTAGCCAAAAGTAAACTTTCTACTGTCAACACATCCAGCAAAATCTAAATTTGAGTATCCAACCATTTCTAAATGATTAGATTTCCTATAAGTGAGCATGTAATCCTTAGTTCCTTGTTGGTATCATAAAACTTTCTTTGCAGCTTTTTAGAGATGAATTCCAGAATTGCTTTAATATGTGCCAAGCATTCCAATAGCAAAGCTAATGTTGAGTCTTGTGCAGGTTTGAGTATACATCAAACTGCCCACAACTGAAGCATAAGAAATTGATTCCATTTCTTTATGTTCTACATCATTCTTTAGACATTGATTAAGACTAAATTTGTCCCCTTTCTATATGGGTATAATTCCTGCTAAATATTTATGCATATTAAATCTTTCTAGAATTCTATCAATATAGGCTTTCTGACACAATCCTACAGTCCTCGTGATCTATTATAAAAAATTTCTATTCCAATCACAAAGGATGCCTTTCCCATATCTTTCATTTCAAAATTTATTGATGAGAAAATCTTTAGTATCACGTAATATGCCTGAATCATTTGTAGCAAGTAAGATATCATCAACATATAGAATTAAGAAAATAAATATCATCAACATACAGAATTAAGAAAGTAAACATACTCCCACTGATCTTTTGATATATAGATCAATCAACGACATTTTCCTTAAATCAAAAGACTTTATGGTATAATTGAACTTAATGTACCATTGACGGGAAGCTTGCTTGGGTCCGTATATTGATTTCTTAAGTTTACACACCATATGGCCTTTTCCTTCAATTGAGAAACCTTCTGATTGGTCTATATAAAATTTCTCTTCAAGCTCTCAATTTAGAAAGGCTGTTTTCACAATCATTTGGTGTAACTCTAAGTCATAATGAGCCACCAATGCTATGATAGTTCTTAATGAGTCTTTCTTTGAGGCTGGTGAAAACATTTAGTTATAGTTAACACCATCCTTCTGAGTATAACTCTTAGCAACAAGTCTTACTTTATATCGTTCAATTTTGCCATTCGAGTCGCACTTGGTCTTAAAGACCCATTTACACCCAACTCATTTAGATCCTTCAGGCTATTCGATGAGATCCCATACTTTATTTTGTTCCATGGATTTTAACTCTTCTTTCATGGCATCTAACCACTTATCAAACTCATTACTTTCTATAGCTTATTATAAAAAAACTGGATCTTTATTAATTCCTATGTCAAAATCTAACTTTTGCAAGTAAATCACATAATCACCAGCAATTGCCGATCTCCTTTCTCATTGAGATCTACTTAATGACATTTCTTGTAGTTCACCTTCATTAGCTCTTTGTAGGTTAGCTTCTTCAGGATGTGTTTCATCATTATGTTGTGTAATATTGTTAGGTCCTTCAATAAATGTTAGAACAACATGTAGAGTAGGAATGGATATAGGAACATTAATAAGCACCTAAAAATCAATTTTAATTTCTTGTATATCCACATCCTGTCTCTCAACACTCTCACTAACTTCACAATTCTCAAGGAATCTTGCTATTTTCACTTTTCTGTCTAATTGCCTCTCAACCTTATTTATGCACACTTCAAGTGCATTTATTGATTGAAATTGTTCATTAAGCAAATAAATATGTCTATAACATGAAAAATCATCAATAAAGGTAATAAAGTACTTTTTTCCACTAAAAGATGGAGTATCAAAAGAGTCACATATATTAGTGTATATAATTTCAAAGAGCATAGTACTTCTTCTAGCTCCTTTCTCATTATGTTTGGTTTGCTTTCCCTTAATGCAATCCACACATATATCAAGATCAGTAAAATATAGACTTGGTAGAATCTCATTCTTTACCAACCTTTCTAATCTTTCTTTGGATATGTGACCCAAACACTTATGCCACCAAAAAGTAGAATATTCATTGAGTCTACTACGCTTAATCCCAATATTACTATAAGTGAAAGTAAGGATTCAACAAAATTATTATCAATTTTCAACCTATATAAACCATCAGTAAGAATTCTAGACCCAATAATGAAATTATTATTATTATTATTATTATTAAATAAACTAAAACATCCATGTCCAAACTTAACATTAAACCCATATTCATCAAGTTTTGAAATAGAAATAACATTCTTAGAAACTGAAGGTACATATAGAGTTTGTAAAAGATCTAAGTGGTAACTACAGTGCAAGATCAAACGTTAAGTCTCTATGCCTTCAATTGGAGCCTTCATTTGGTTCCCCATAAATAGGAAGTCTTTAATTGGGTTTGTGGTTTGGATCATAAGAAATCCCTACATCAAGTTAGATAAATGAGTAGTAGCACCAGAATCAAGCCTTCAAGTATTATTAGGAACTTCCATTAACTTTGATTCAAAACATATATAAGTATAAGGATTACCTTTCTTTCCGAACTAAGCTTTACATTTTAAGAAATCTTTCTGATAGTGTCCTTGTCACACCATACCCCTCTATAAGGCATAACATGATCCTATAGTATACCTAATAAATTACCGACTCCGTCTACCGATAACCCATTAAATACACTACAAGGGATTTTAAAACAATTTTCTTACTTTTTGAAAGTGGTGAGGTTTTCTAGCAGGTATTAAAAATATTTACTTGAAGTTTAAAGATTTGATAAAATTTTTGTCCATTTTTATTTTTCCGTAAATTTTGAAAAAATTTCAGCAAGTGCTGGCTGTCTTTGAGAAAACCAAAAATTTTAACTTGTAGAAAACACTTCCAATATAACACTTCATCAAATCTCAACCACCATTTCAACTCAAATCAACACAAATTAGCTCAACTCCCATAATTCAAATCAAAATTTCACAACTCAAAATTTCAATTCAAATATTTTTGAAAATAGTAATAATTAGTTTCATACATATTTCATTAAAGAAAAATTAAGTTACATTCATCAGTCCAGAAATTTCATCTGAAAATCCAAAATAATAATATTACAAAATCTGTATAACTGCTCATGACCAATTTACAAATGTACATACAATTAATTACATTAAAATAAACATATACAATCAGGGTATAAGATTATATCCAACAAAAGGTCCAGAAGTAGCTCTGAAATCCTTAGCAGCTCACTCTGCTGCTCTACTAGTCTCTCTATCTGCGACAGTAATGACAAGCTATCGCTGAGTATAATGACTCAGTGGTACATAACATAACAGAAATACAATTTTATGTGTAAATCAAATCACATTTATTCAATTATGGTACTAAAAAGGAAAAGCAGATACAAAACACAATTTATACTTTTAGTCAAACATTCTCATTTCGAAAGTCATAAAACAATTTCATAAAAATACACAGTTATATCATGCCATCAGTACAATGTTTATCTTAATAGCCAGAGGCTTATGAGAAATCTCAAGGCTAGCTAGCTCAATCTATGCGTACCCATTCAATTTCTTTCTCTACTGGCACACACCTCAACACTTCAGCCAGAGAGGAAATCAAAATTCAAAACTAATTCCTCCCACTAGGTATGCTAGTGAGGCATTCAGATATATGGTCATGACACTGTGATTTCAAAACTATCTTAACATTTTACTAAACATTTATTAACAATTCAAACACATACAATTGCATTTCCAACAATTTAGGTCAAAAACATAATATTCATTTCAGTCACAAATTTGCAATAAAAGATAAATCATAATTTATTCATCAAAACAAATTGTCAAAGAGAATTTACAGAAAAATTTTATGTTGTGCACAAACCTTGTGCAAGTCCCCTCTAGACCTTGACTCGATGTCTCGGGTTCTTTCCTAGTATTCTTTTCAACTGAAATATAAAATTTCATAGTGTTTCAGTATTACAACTTATAATAAATCCAATAACAAATTCACATCTATTTATTTCTAGCTCTAATACGCTTAAATTAACGTTCTTTAAAATTTGCATTTCAGGGTTACTATTCAAGTTAAAACGTTGACTTTCTTATGCTTAATAGGTATGAGAATTTCAATTTCAGCCACATACCACATTTTGGTTACCAAATTTGTTGGTTTTAGTTGCCCTTTCAACTTTTAGGTCTCCTAATTACATTTTCAAATTTTTAGATTTTCTGTCCTATTTTGCACTGTTCCATTAATCAAGTTGCTGTGGAAATTTGACAAAGTGTTCTTCATAAAAGTTGTTTCTTATTGTTTTATCTTTAATTCTCTTTTTGAATCACTCCATTTGGAGTTTTTCAGCCAAAGATATGGCCATTTGAATATGGCTAGCAGGATTGGCCTAACCCAGATTTCTCGGCACCTATTTTGGTTATGGCAGTTTTGGACCACTAATTTTAGGTGGCACAATGACTGGATTATGGGTAGAATTTGGATTGGTTTTCTTCATGAAAGTTATAGTACTATATCATACCTTTCCAATGCCATAAAAATCAGGTCATTTGGACCTACATAACCCAAGTTATGGCCAAATGAACAGATTTAGTCATTTTGGTACAATGGCAGTGCACTATACCTGAGTTTGACCTAATTTTTCACTATCCTAATGTCATTTTATGGGCATGGTTCCTGAATGAAAAATGTGCCATTATGTGTCTATTTTCATTCCTAATTGGCTTCACACCAATTAGGTTGGTAAATTGTCAGTTTTGGTCCCTGAAAGAGACCTAAGTCAAGCTGCCAGAATAGTGACCCTAACCAATCCGAATTGCAGTTTCATTCCACCAATTCAAACACATCACAAATGGTCCCAATTGACCATTTTTTACCTTAATTAAGGTCATTTGCATCATTTGACCATTTTCTCAATTTTTCTCAAATTTTCAAGAGGTTAAGAACCCTAATCTCTCAATTTCTTTAACTAATGCAATTCAAGTTCATAATCAATCTCTATACACCTAATTCAACTTAACTACCACTTCACTTCCATCAAATTCATGCAATTTATCCACCCTCATAGCCTGGCTGAAAATCATAACTAGTCCCCCAACAATTGTTTTGATTAGAATTTAAGTTAAAATCTAAGTTAAATTAACTCAAAACATATGTTTTAAATTAAAAATTTCAATTTAAATTCTTACCTCAACTTTGGAGTTCAATCTTCAATTTTTCTCCCTTCTTCCTTTTCTTTGTTTCTTCAATCTCCTTTTCTAGTTGAGATTGTAAGGTTTATGGGGGAAATTTTGAGAATAAGGGTTAATTGATGGGAGTAAAAAGCTTGCTCTAGCTTTAATGGAGGAGTAAAAATGGAGGTAAGTGAGGGTGAGGGGCTGCCGAATTGAGTGGGGAAGATGAGAGTGAATTTTTGTTTTAATTTTTGTGTATTTTGTATATATTTTCATTAATTAACTTGGTCAAAATTGGTGGGAAATAAGAAAATTCATTTATGATGTCATATTTATAAGGTAAGCATGATGTAAATAAAGCTTTTCTTTTCTTTTTCTTTTTCAATTATTTTTTCTTGTTTCTTTAATTTAATTCCATATTCCAAAATTTTTGTTTCTCCAATTTTATTGGACAGTTAGGTCAGGAGTCAGCTCTAGGGGTGAATTGACCAAATTGCCCCTCGCTGGTTTGATCCGGTTTGTAAGTTATTCGATATTTCTTCTGAATCCCTGACCTAATTATTTGTCCTGCTTAACAGTTCTTTTATGTGATTTTCTCTTTTCCACTGTGTTCACAGTAGTCCTAAGGACCGCAACGTCACATTTTCCAGTTCAAAATTCGAGTTACGATGGCCTTCGCAGTCACTTCCCGGGAAGGTCACCTATTACTGTGACTCCCGGCTCATTTAAACTTTTATGTTCTATTTTTCTTATTTATACTTAACTATTTAACAATTACTAATTATTTGTATTCAGAACTTATCTAGGTATCTTAGATATGGTTCTAATCTCCTTAATTGTCTGGACTGTCACTGGTCACCAGAACAGTAAAATATACCAGGCTATGCATATAGGTGTGTTACAATTCTCTCCCCCTTAAAATAAATTTCATCTCGAAATTTTTACCTAGTATTAGTCTCTGAACGGCTGTGGGTGCTGCCTCCTCATGTTCTCCTTACGTTCCCAGTAGCTTCTTGGCCCGAAAGATGGTTCCACAGCACTTTTACCAATGGTATTTTATTGTTCCTCAGTTGCTTCACCTCATAAGCTAGAATCTCTATGGGGTCTTTCTCATATGTGAGGTCTGGATTTACTTCAATCTCTTCTACTGGTAGTACATGAGATAGGTCTGATCTATACCTCCTCAACATGGACACATGGAAGACATTATGTATCTTCTCTAAATCTAAAGGTAGTGCTAAATGAGGCATCCCAATGCTTGATTGATAGCTATTATTATAAGTAAACTCAATCAGAGGCAAGTGTGTATCCCAACTACCTTCAAACTCAATCACACAAGCCCGTAGCATGTCCTCCAAGATCTAAATTACTCTCTCAGACTGGCCATCTGTCTGTGGGTGGAATGCCATGCTAAAGTTTAATCTAGTTCCTATGGCTCTCTGAAGACTACTCCAGAATCTAGAAGTGAACCTAGGATCTCTGTCTAATACAATAGATATTGGCACTCCATGCAGTCTCACTATCTCATCTATGTACAATGTGGCCAATCTTTCTAAACTATAGTCCATCCGAACTGGCAGAAAATGAGCAGACTTAGTCAGTCTGTCAACAATGACCCATACTACATCATGACTCTTCTGTGTCCTCCGAAGTCCCATCACAAAATCCATTATTATCCTCTCCCATTTCCATTCCGGTACTGGTAGTGGATGTAACAAACTAACTGGTACTTGATACTTTGCCTTCACTTACTGACAAGTTAGGCATTTAGATACAAATTTAGCTACATCTTTTTTCATATCCATCCACCAGTAATGCTCTTTCAATCCTCTATATATTTTAGTGCCACCAGGGTGCATAGCAAAAGGAGACTCATGTTCTTCCTTCATAATGATCTGTCTCAAGTCAACATCATTTGGAATGCACATTCTGCCCTGGTGTAGCAGTAGACCGTCTTTTTTAATTGAGAACTCAGGTTTCTTACCCTGTCTGACTTCTTCTAATAGCTTCTGATATTTCTGATTATTCTGAGTAGCCATTTTGATCTGATCAATCAACACTGGCTGTACATGCCATGCAATTGCTGTCTGCTCCTCATCATTAATCTCTAAGCTGGCATGCAATGCTCTCAACTCATATACCATTGGCAAAGGAGAAACTCATAGACTTGCCATAGTCTTCCGACTTAAGGCGTCAGTCGCCACATTAGCTTTCCCTGGCTGATAGTCTATCAGACAATCATAGTCTTTTAACAACTTTAACCATCTCTTTTATATCAAATTCAACTCCTTTTGAGTACCTAAATACTTCAAACTCTTATGATATGTGTAGATGTAACACTTCTCCCCATACAAATAGTGTCTCTAGATCTTAAGAGCAAAAACAATAGCTGTTAGCTCCAAGTCGTGTGTCAGATAGTTCCTCTCATGCGGTTTCAGCTGGCGTGATGCATATGCAATGACATTTTGATCTTGCATCAGCACAGCCTAACCCATTGTGAGAAGCATCACTATAAACTGTATATTCTTTACCCAGGGTAGGTAAAGTAAGGACTGAAGCTTCAGTCAAACACCTCTTCAACTCATCAAAGCTCTGCTAGCATTTGTCCGTCCACTGAAATTTCACATCTTTTCAAAGCAACTTGATCAGTGGAGAAGCTAACATAGAGAAACCCTTCACAAATTGGCTGTAGTATCCAGCTAACCCCAGAAAACTGTAAATTTCTGTGATATTTCTGGGTGGCTTCCAATTAAGGACAGCTTCAATCTTGCTGGGATCTACCTTAATGTCTTTAGCTGATACTATATGTCCCAGGAAAGCACTCTCTTTTAGCCAAAATTCACATTTTGACAATTTAGCGTATTATTGTTTCTCCCTTAAGGTCTGCAGTACAATCCGCAGATGTCTATCATGCTCCTCTGCACTCCTCAAATAAACCAATATGTCATCAATGAATACCACCACAAACTGATCGAGGTATGGCCTGAAGATAGTGTTCATCAGATCTATAAATGCAGCTAGAGCATTGGTTAACCCGAATGGCATGACTAGAAATTCATAATGGCCATATCGAGTTCTAAAGGCAGTTTTTGGGATACTCTGCTCTTACACTTTTAGCTGATAATAACCCGATCTCAGGTCAATTTTAGAGAACACAGCTACACCCCTCAACTGATCAAACAAGTCATCAATGCGGGACAATGAGTATCTATTCTTTATTTTCACCTTATTCAACTGTCGGTAGTCAATACATAAATGGAAACTGCCAGTAGTCACTTTCCGGGAAGGTCACCCATCGCTGTGACTCTTGGCTCATTTAACCTTTTATGTTCTGTTTTTCTTATTTATACTTAACTATTTGGCAATTACTAATTATTTATATTCAGAACTTATCTAGGTGTCTTAGATATGGTTCTAATATCCTTAATTTTTCAGACCGACATCGGTCACTGGAACAGTAAAGTATATTAGGCTATGCATATAGGGGTGTTATAGTCCTACTTTATCACAAAAGCGACACTTATCTACCAATTATTCCCTTTTTCCAGTTTGAAAACCATTTGAAGATCCTTTCTTTTTCTTTTTAAACTTGTTGGCCTTTGGTTTAAGTCCTTTACCAGCTCCTTGACCCATAATGTTGACAAAATGAGTCCCTTGATTCTTTGATCTCATTTCATCCTGAACTAGCTTAATGGCCAATTCATTAGCATACCTCTTATCCTTAATAGTATTGTAATTGATTTGAAATGGCCCATATTCAAGAGGTAGTGAGTTAAAATAAACTACACCAAGAAGGAATCATCCACCGACATCCCTAATGTCTTTAGCCTTGCTGCAATATCACTCATCCCTATAATGTGCTCATGTAGACTCTTCAACCCATCATACTTCATGGTTGTGATCAGTTATGCCATTAGAGTATTAGCAAGTGACTTGTCTGCAGAACGAAACCATTCTTCCACAAAATTAAGGTATTCTTTTGCATTTTTAGTTTGTGGACTTATTATCTTAATGTTATTGGCAATAGTCTTTCATAGAAACATAAGGCTTAATTTGTTTGACCATTTCCATTGCTTATGGTATAACTTCTCTTCTTCATTGCTTATATCTATACTAGCAACAAGTTTGTCTTCTAATAATGCTAAGTCAAGTTCCAAGACACCTAAATGAAACTTGACTTGCTCACACTATTCAAAGAAGTTTAGCCCATTGAATGCAATAATAAATGAAGCTTGCGAATGAAGAGTAATAGCTGTAAAATAATATTTACATACTCAAATTAAAATGTATTCAGACAATTTAAACAATTAGAGTATATTACAGTTCTCATTTGGGTAGATACAATAATATACTTTCCTAAATTAAATACATTTAAACTTGATTAGACCATAATTAACTTACATTAAATATACACGTTGTCTTTAGATATCCAATATATATTTAATAAAATATTAGTGTCCTCATAATTCTCACTATTTATAGAATAATTGATTTACCTTTGGGTAAAATTCTTAAGTTCTGATGAGTAGTGGGTATCAATTAATCCATTTTTCATCATAAGCATCTATTAGCATGGACAATTAATAGTTTTTATATGCATATAAACATCATTCATAGTTTGACCACTTTGGTGATTAATAAACTATTAATTTTATTTTATTTTAGTTTGGTCACTTTGGTGACTAACAAACTAAAACAAAACCTAATATTTATTCAATAATTAGGTTGGGTAGAGAACATAATTTAATTTTTTAAAGGGTAAAAATTAAATTTCCTTTACAACATAAAATTATGTGTTAAAAATTAAATTCCCTTTACAACACAAATCATGTGTTATTCTAACTCTTATAGCCAAAACTCAATTATTAGAGTTTTAGCCAAACTTTTATTATTATTATTATTATTATTATTATTATTATTATTATTATTATTATAACAATAATAATTTTTAATTTCCTTTCATTCTGGGAATTAACTTCCCAACTTCAATCCTCTTTTAACACAAATGTGTTAATCTTTCATAGCCAATTAATTTCAGCCAAAACCATAAATTTTGTTTTTTTTTTTTTTTTAATTTTAAAATGTGGCTCCTTCATCACGTTTTCAAAAGGCTTTTGGGAATAAGTTTCCCAAAATTCTTGGCCAGATAGTTAGGCCATTCTAATCATTATTTTTTTTTTTTTCCAGAAAACTTGTTCCCAGATTCTACATAACATGTTTTTTTGACGTGTTCTTCATCCTCATGCATAAATCTAAAATTTTCTTCATGATTTATACAGCTTAAATTAATCCTTTGAGAAAGAGACTTTAATTCTACCCAAATCTAATATTAGATCTCGCCATAATATCATACACATAAAATTTTAATGGAAAAATTTTATTGTTCAAAATTTAGGGCTCTTATATCATATGTAAAATGACTAGTCAAATCAATATTGCAATCTAGCTATTTATATTTACTCTTTTATGCTTATATTTTTCCGATGTGAGATTTATAATCCCATCAATTTTGATCCATATGGTACCGAGCAAAATCTTACATTGTAAGCTTTATCTTCCCCCATTTGTGGCTTATAAATAGCCAAGAAAACTTAATGATTACCAATTCATTAAGCTTGGATCCATCTCTA
This sequence comes from Hevea brasiliensis, assembly GCF_030052815.1. NCBI lineage: Eukaryota > Viridiplantae > Streptophyta > Magnoliopsida > Malpighiales > Euphorbiaceae > Hevea > Hevea brasiliensis. Next base: position 72,862 of record NW_026614915.1, on the reverse strand, counting down.
CTTCAGTACTAATTGATCCTACAAAGTTAAATAATTTACTTTCTTTACTTTCATGGATTCCGATCTCTCTGTCAGTATCCCTCGTGTCCTCATCGTCTCTAGACGCAGCGTTCGCAAGAACAAGTTCGTAGATTTTGTGGGTAGGTTGATTTTCCGTTTTTGAATTTCCCTTTTCAATCTTTAAACGTATAGTACATAACCATTATGCATTTTCTGTGTAAAATTTTCAGGTGAATATCACCTTGATCTTATAGTAGGCTACGGTGCCGTACCAGTTATTGTGCCTCGTGTTAGTGGGGTGCATAAGTTGCTGGACAGTTTTGAGCCGATCCATGGTGTTCTTCTTTGTGAAGGAGAAGATATTGATCCATCTCTGTATGATGCTGAATCAACTAATCTTTCACCAGAAGAGTTGGAACAAATCAGGAGGCGGCACGCAAGCGATACAGCTATTGACAGAGAGAAGGATTCAATCGAATTTAGGCTTGCTAAACTTTGCCTGGAAAGGAACATACCTTACTTGGGAATTTGCAGAGGTTCACAGGTTCTAAATGTTGCCTGCGGAGGTGCCCTTTATCTAGATATAGAAAAGGAGATATCAAACAAGTTCGCGGAGTCCCAAAGAGTGAAGCACATTGATTATGATAATTATGATGGGCATCGACACGTGATTAAGGTAATTGAGAGCAGCCCTCTGCACCATTGGTTCAAGGATTCTTTGGAAGAGGCTAAAATGGAAATTTCTGTTAATAGTTACCACCACCAAGGCGTTAAGAGGTTGGCCCAAAGATTTGTGCCAATGGCTTACGCACCTGATGGATTGATTGAAGCGTTTTTTGATCCAGATGCCTATAATCCTGAAGAGGGTAAGTTTATAATGGGACTCCAGTTCCATCCGGAGAGAATGAGGCAGCCTGATACCGATCAATTTGATTATCCAGGATGCCCAAAGGCTTATCAGGTATCTATGAGATGTTTTTATATGACATTAATAAATTGATTTATTATTAGTCTACGTGTTTGGAGTAACATGAAGATGCATGCATGCAGGAATTTGTGAAGGCCGTAATTGTCTATCAGAAGAAACTTAATAGCACTACATCAGTGCCAAAGCCTATGAAGCTAAATCAAGAAATGGAGAATAAAAGAAAAGTTATACTATGGAGCTTCTCATTTGCAAGAAATATGTTTACTACTGGCCAAGAGCTGCACCCATCAAAAGAATCAGAGCTGAAAGCTGGAGCAGAATTTCCACAGGTATATAAATTCGATTAATTAGCTCCTCGTTCTTTTCAGAAATTTTAATCTTATTCTCCATATATCTCACTTAATCAATTTATCATTGCAGTGCAACACAGCTTTGAGCCAACAAGAGAATAGGCTAGAGCAGATAGGAGCAACAATGAGGAATGGTGGATCCTACATTGAGAGATTGCAGTTGAATGAGGAAAGTGAAAGCCTAGCAAAAAATGTGATGGGAAAAATGTCGAGGGAGCAGTTATCTGATCTCCTGTCTTTCTACCACGTGATGGGCCAGATTTGCTCTGAGGTCCTGGAAAGAAAGCTTAACGGCATTAATTGTCAGTGAGATGGCTTCCTGATATATGTGTCCTTTTATTCATCACAGTACTTAATTCACAGGAATCGCCTGGGATATGGATTCCTGGGTTTCTTTTCACGTGTGAATGATGCAAAAGAGCAATTATCTCCATTTTCCTACATGTGTGCTCAAAATGAGCAAAAGATCAATGTCTTTATTCATAAATTATTACAAAAGCTTGTTCTCTACTTAATTCAATTTTATATTTTACTGATTAATTATTGAACTTAACATGAATTGGAATACTGTTCAAAGAAGTGAAAGGGAATGATTTTACCGCTGAGGAATACATCCGATGCAGACCCATATATAGCTACTTTGTACGTGTTTATTGATGTCGTTTTTATCAACTAGGAATATTTTTAGAATATCTTATTCACCTAATTACACTAATAAACGTATATTTTATTACAGTTTTAACTTGATGATAATGGAGTCGTTTTTAGACTATAAAATTGTAACACCCTCACATTGGATAGTTCCGTACAGTCTATTATTCCGGTGACTGATGCCTGTTCGGACAGTCAGGATATTCAGAACCATAATTAAGTAACCTAGAAAAGTCATAGATAAAAATAAATAGCAATTACATGAAGGTAAAAAGGAAATGAAGAAAACAAAGCATAATGGGTTAAATGAGCCAAGGCCACCGCGATGGGTGACCGTACTGGGAAGTGACTGCGAGTTCAGTCGTTACCCTGATTTCGTGTGGGACCCTGTGACACTGCAGGCCTAGGAATATACGAAGCTAGGGGAAATGTTAAAACCGCAGAAAAGAATTGAGAACAAGCTCAAATAATTGGATCAGGGTTAAGGAAGCAATACAGTGTTATTAGAAAATCAGATCAGACCAGTAAAGGGCAATTTGGTCAATTCATCCTTAGAGGTGACTCTTGGCCTAAATGTCTATTAAAATATGTGAAATTAAAATTATGAAAAACATATTAGAAATGAAGAGGCTGATGGAAAAAAAAAAAAGAAAACAAAAAGGAAATTAAATAAAAGAATTATGACATCATCATGATGATGCAAACATGACATCATAAATAATTATAATTTAATTAATTAGTTTGAATAATTCTTCAACTTCATCTTCTTGTTGTCCCTCTCTCATGCTCTCTCTCGTCCATTTTGAAGCTCACCCAAGCTTGAATTCTCACTTATTTTCCATGAATTTTTCAATTAAATTGTAGAAAACTTCTAATCAAGCTTCAAAGTAAGGGTTTGGAGAAAAAGAAACAAGAAAGATTGAAGGGATTTGAAGATTAGAAGAGCTTCATAAGAAGTAAGCTAGCTTTCAAATTTATTTATGGTTGAATTTCTTGAAAATAGGTTTAATTGAGTAGAAATAACTAATCATGGATGTATGGGAGCTAAGGAATTTTCAGCAGTCATGGAGTTGAGAGGAATTGATGTGTTTTAATGCAATTAAAGATGTGTGCAAGCTTAGAGGATTGGGTAAATGTGATTAGTATGTTTTGATTGCATGAATTATGATGATTGGAAAAATTAGGGTTTATGGCACTTAGGGTTTTGGGAAAAAATTGGGGATTTTAGTAAATTGATGCCAATTGACCTAATTGATCCTTAAATTGGTCAATTGGTGTGCTTATGAGTACATGTGAATGCATGGAAATTGAATTGGGATTGAATGTGATGCTGCCCCAATCTGGACAGCTTGACCCTTGTCCCTTTAAATGGTTAGAACTGAAATTTTGTTGCTCCAATTGGTGTGAGGTCAATTGGAGATGAAAATTAAGACCTAATGCAACAATTTTCATACAGAAACCTTGCCCTAAAACTGACCACAAGTTAGTGTAAAAATTGGTTAAATTCGGATTAGGTACCCTGTCACTGGACAAAACTGACCATATGGACAGTACATGTTCAAATGGTCATAACTTGGAGTAGAAAGGTCCAAATGACCTGATTTTTAAACCATTAGAAAGCTATGACATAGTAGAACAACTTTTGTGAAGAACACAAACCCAAATTCTGACCAAAACCAAATCAAATTACCAACCAAAATTGGGTTACTAAACCTGCCAGAACCGTAAACTTGCCCAGAAATCTGGACTTTGTAAATCCAGCCAGTTATGGTTAAATCGCCATAACTTGAGCTACAAAACTCCAAATTGAGTGATTTAAATAGTGAATTAAACTAGACACACTAAGGAACAATTTTAATGGGGGAAAGTTGGCCAAATTTCCATTGTAGAGAGGTTCAATAGAATAGTGAACATAGGACACAAAAACTGAAATTTTGGAAATACTCTTAGGGAGCTTTGAATTCCAATTGACAACCAATGCCAATAAAATTGTGACCCAAAATGTGGTATGTGGGTGTAATTAGAACTAACATACCTATTAAAGATGAAAAAGTTAATATTTTGACTTGAATAGTAAAATGAATGGTAACCATAAATACAGCAATTGTAAAGGACCCAAAAGTGTATAAATCTTAGTGGATAAATTAAGTGTATAAAATTTAATTGTTAGATTTATTGGTTAGAAATAAATTGAATAGATATTGAAACACTCTAATTTTGTGTTTCAGTGAGAAAAAAACCTTCCAAGGAAGGAATTAGAGAAGATTGAATTAAGGCAAGGTAAAAAGGTTTGTGCACAACTAGTTCTTAACTATTAATTGTTTTACATATTTCAATTGATTTAAATGGTTTGATTTTCTTCATGTATTATGTTCATTAAATATTGATTTTTATTTCAACAATTATTGAAAATTATTATGGTGTGAATGAATTTGATTTTGAGAAATTGTGATTTAAATGGGGTTTGCATGGAAAATAGAAATTTAATTTGAATTGTGGCTTGCATGAAAAAACTTTGATTACTGAGAATGGCATGGAAATGATTTGTGTTATGATTTTATGCTCACAAAAAGGGGCAATGAATGTTCGGATGTTAGTTTGTATCTCACTACTAATGCTTGATATGGTTATTACCCGTCCCTCATTTATTGAGAAGACACTGGTGTTAGCTTTGTTTGATTACCATGGTATGTGCACATTGATGATTTGATCTTCCTCATATAAGAGGTTAGATCTACTTTGAAGATGGCCCTTTTTAGAAATTAAATTGTTATGGTGTAATAGATGGAACGTGCACGATTTGATCTTTCCGACCATAGGGAGTGAGAATCACTTTGAAGATGGCCCTTACGGATTAGTCTTGCATGAAGTTAGTGAGAATAAGAATAGTTTTGGAAAGTGAGCAATGGTGATTGTAAAAGGATAATTATGCATAAATGATTTAAAAGAGATTATTTATTTTAGTTGGTTTATGTTTTTACGCTTTTATTTATTTTGTGAAATTTAATATTTACTTCCATAATTGATGGAAATATTTCAAATGTCCATCTATGATTTGGGAAAATTTAATTATTGATCAATCTCATTTAAATACTTGCTTTGTACTATTGAAAATATTGGCTTTGATTTTATGGATTACGAAGAAATTGACATTTCTAATTTTTGTTATGGTTTGTTAATGTATATTTTGTATTACATTTTAAATTTATTAGTTGTGCACCATTGAGTACACTGCTCAGCAATAGCTTTGTATGCTGTCGCAGGTGAAAGTAAGGATAAAGCAGCTGAGTGTGATCACTAGAGGCTGTGACTTGAAGACGTATGAAAAATAAATTTTCAGTGTATTATAGGTATATCCCTGTGCATTAGATTTTGATGTAATCATGTAATTATATGTATATAATTTCTTTCGAACAGTTGTATAAACTCTTTTGTAATATTACTCTGAGATTTTATTTACTTGTATATTTTTGAAAAATTAATCTTATTACTCCAATGAATGAAATGTTTAAATTTCTTTCTAAGTTTTGCAAAGGATGAATTAGTTTCTTTATACTGAAATTTATGAGAATGTAATGAGATATTTTAGTGTTGGATTTAATGCAAATTGAGTTGCTTGTGTTGCATTATGGGATGATATTGAGTTTACTGGAGTTATGGATAAATAAAATATTGGAAGTGTTTTTCACAGGTTTTTGAAGAACTGTTTTCCCAAACTATAGACGACACTGTCACACCTTACCCCTTCGTAAGGCACAACATGATCCCGTAGTATACCTAATGAATCACCGAATTTCGTCTACCGATAATTCATTAAATACACTACAAGGAATTTTAAACCAATTTTCATTCCTTTTTAAGGTGGTGAGCAATTTTGGTAGATATTAAAAACCTTTAATTGGAGTTTAGCCATATATCAAATATTTAAGCAATTTTAAGTTTTCACAAATTTTATAAAAATTTCGACAGAATGCTGTCTATAATTAGGAAAAACCAGCTCTTCAAAACCTATGAAAACACTCCCAATAATTCATATTTCAACCCCAACCTCTAATAAAATCTCAATTCAACACAGTCCAACCAAATTTCAATTCAAAATTCACAACTTAAGATATTTTCAAAATAATTCAATAAACTCGATAACATTACATTGAATTTAATTTACATACACAAGCCTTAATATACAAAAAAAAAAGCTAAAAGTAATATTATTACAGATTTAAGTGTACAACTGCTCATTTACTACATAGATACATATGAATAATATCATATTTATATTAAACAAAATTACATTGGTATAAAATAATACCCGTACAAAAACTTAAGTGGGGTCCTTGTCAACTTAGCAGCTCACTCTGCTGCTTTTTCATTTTCCTTATCTGTGATAGCAAATAAAGCTATTACTGAGTACTGTTTACTCAGTGGTGCACAATAAAAATTTAAAGATGCAAAAAATAAAATATTCATTGATAAACAGTAATTCAAAGCCTTTCACAATCACATTTCATAAATTTCAAATCACATTTATAGTACCATTTTGTCAAATAATTTATAAAGCACATTATTGCCAATCCATACACAACTTAGGCCATGACACAAAATTTCCGATTAATATCGTGTTGTACACCATGACAAAGCAATCTCAACCCCACTAATCGAAATCAATGAGGGAGGTAGCTAGCTAGCTATATGAGTACTCATCCGATCTCGACCTCAACTGGTAAGCCAGAGAGGGAGGAATATAGTCGATCTCAACCCCGTGAGCGAAGGAGGAATATAATGATACTATCATGCTAAGTGTGTCACACCTTACTCCTCGTAAGGCATAACATGTTCCCGTAGTACACCTAATGAATTACTATACTTCGCCTACCAATAACCCATTAAATATACTACAATGGATTTTAAAATAATTTCCGTTCATTTTTAAGCTGGTGGGTAAATTTTTCACAAATATTAAAAACCTTTTATTGACACTAAGTCACAAATCAAATTTTTGGATATTTAAAACTACCGTAATTTTTACAAAAATTCCAGCAAAGTGCCGGCTGTATTTTAATAAAACAGTTTTTCAAAACTTGAAAAGAAACACACTTTCAATATGTTTTCTCAACCACAACTCCAATAAAAATCATTTTTATATCCTAATTCAACACAATCACTCAATTCAATTTTCAAGTCATATATGGGTTTCAAAACTCAAGAGGAAATTTGAATATCATACTCATTAGGATAATAAAATTACTATTACAAAATATACAAGTAAAGAAATTCTCAAATTAAGATTACAATAATTCGATTTCATTACATACCAAAATAATATTACAAGAGTTTTTGTACAACTGCTCAAATAATTTACATACATATAATTACATGCATACATCAAAATCTAATGTATAAGGGTATACCTCTAATATATCCAAAGCCAATCCCAATGAGTCTTCAAGGCACAACTACTGAAAATCTCATTCAGCTGCTTTATCTTTACTTTCACCTGTGACAGCATACAAAGCTATCGCTAAGTGGTGAACTCAGTGGTGCACAACTATAATTTAAAATATAATATACAATACCTTGCTAAAATTTTAGCTAAGAATTTGGAAATCTTGAAATTCAATCAAAATTCTAAAAATCAAAATATTCGTTGCCAATAAAATAAATCATTTGTTAAAATTACTCTGGTCAAGAATTTCAATTTATCAAATCATAACTGAACATTTAAAGCAATTCCAATAATTTATGGAAACAAATCTTAATTTCAATAAAATCAATTATGCATAAATTCCATTTGAAATCACAATTCTTACTATTCAAAACCCATTCTTTATCTCACTAACTATGCAAGACTAATCCGTAAGGGCCATCTTTGGGGCGATTCTAAGTCCTTAAGATCGGGGAGATCGAATTGGGATTCTAACTCCCTATGGTCGGGAAGGTCAAATTATCGTGCATAGTACACAACACAATAATGAAACTTCCGAAAGGGTCAATTAAAAACTTAGACCCAACCTTTAATAAGAGGAGAATCTAAGCCTGTGCACGTACCATAGTAGTCAAAACAAAGCTAACTCCATTGTCTCCTCAACAAATGAGGGAGACGGGTAATAACCTAGTCAAGCATTGGTAGTGAGATATAAAATAATATCATGAATTTCTTTGTCTTTTTTGTGAGCATAAATCACAATACAATTTAATTTAAAGTCAATTCCAATATCCTATAAGTTTTATGCTCATCACAATTCAAAACATAATTTGTATTTTTTTCATGCAAATCCCATTTCAATCACAACTTTCTAAAACTGGATTCATTCAATCCATATCAAAAATATAATCATAACTTAATCATTTTCCCACAACTAAACTCATTTATATCATAACACATTTCAATAATCATTGAAATAAATTCAATAATTGGTAAACACAATACATAAAGAAACTAAAATCCTTTAATCAAATAAAATATGCAAAACTTTAATAATGTAAAACTAGTTGTGCACAAACCTCTTTGTCGACTAGTTTACTCCAATTTTCGATTTTTTCTCGAAGATCCCTTTCCAGTTTCTTTTTCAACTAAAACACACAGTTTACAGTATTTCAGTATCATATCTCATAATAAGTTCATTAATTTATTTTATGCCTACTTAATTGTAGTATTAAATTTGCTTAAAATGGTATTCTTTAAATTTTGCATTTTTGGGTCACTATTCATTGCACTATTCAAGTCAAAATGTTGATTTTTTCCTACTAAATAGGTTTATTAATTCTAATTGCACCTATATACCACATTTTGGGTGTCAATTTTGTTGGCATTGTTTGCCAATTCAATTTCTAATTTCCCTAGGTGCAAATCCAAAAATTCAGTTTTGGGTCACTGTCTTTTATTGTTCAATTGGTTTGGTTACTATGAGAATTTGGCTAAATGTCCTTCATCAAAGTTGTTCCTTAATGTCTTAAATTTAATTTCTTTTTTGAATCACTTCATTTGGAGTTTTGTAGCCCAAGTTATGCATATTTTTCTAAGGTTGGCTGGATTGGTCCAAACCCAAAAATTCTGGGCAATTTCTGGTTCTGGCAGTTTTTGTGACTCAAATTTGGGTGACAATTCGACTTAGTTATAGGCAGAATTTAGGTTGGTATTCTTCATAAAAGTTGTACTACTATGTCATATCTTTCCAATTCCACAAAAATCAGGTCATTTGGACCTTCCTAGACTAAGTTATAGCGAAATGAACAAACATTGTTCATTTGGTCATTTTTGTACAGTGGCAATGTGCCAATTCCGGGTTTGACCGAATTGTTCACTAACTTAGAGTCACTTTTTGGGCATAATTTCTGCATATAAAATGTGTCATTATGTGTCTACTTTCATCTCCTAATGGCCTCACACCAATTAGAGTGGCAGAATTACAGTTTTGGTCCCTGAAAGGGACCTAGGCAGGCTGTCCAGTAGTGATCCCTCACCAATCCGAATTTGACTTAACTTCTCTCCATTCAAACACATTCTAAATTACACCAATTAACCATTTTAAACCTCACTTAGGTCAAGGTACATCAATTTACTAAATTCTCAAATTTTCTCCCCAAACCCTAAGGGTCGAGAACCCTAATTTTTCTAAATGTTGTAATTTATGCAATTCACACATACAAATCACCTATCCATCATCAATTCACTAAGAATTTATGTTTAACTGAACTAAGTACCATCACTTCCAGTTATCCCTAGCATGACCGAAATTCCCTAATGGTCCACCACACATGATTTTATTAAAATTTTCCACAATTTCAAGCTTAACTCATACACATAAACATAATTCTAAAGAGAAATTAAGTGTTTAATTATTAACCTTTGTATAACTTTTCAATCTTCAATTTCTTCAACTCTTTCTTCTTTCTTTCTCCTTCAATCTTCTTTCCAAGGCTCAATTACTAGTTTTCTTTAAGGAAAGTAGGGGATTTAGGATTGAAATTAGGGTTTAGGAAGCTTAACCATAAGCTTCCATGGTGGAAATTAAGAGAAATTTGTGAGAGAGAGAGAGACGAATGAAGTGTGGCAGCAAAGAAAGGTGGAAGAAGACCAAAATTATGCTTTTAATTTTCATTTTATTTTCTTTATACTTATCCATAATTAGTTAATTAAATTATAATTACTTTTTTGATGTCATCCATAATTTATTTTCTTTTCTTTTCTTTTCTTTTCTTTTCCTTTATTTTTCCATAGTTCTTTAATTTAATTCTATATTTCAAAATTTTCATTTCTCAGATTTTATTAGACAATTAGGTCGTGAGTCACCTCTAGGGGTGAATTGACCAATTTGCCCTTCGTCAGTCTGATCCAATTTACCAATAATACTGTATTTTCTTCCGGAATCCTAACCTAATTATTTGATCTGGTTCTCAACCTTTTTCTATGATTTTCACATTTTTCCTAGCTCCGCGATTTTTCCTAGGACTGCAGTGTCACAATGTCCCGTACGAAAATAGGGTTATAACTGATCTCGCAGTCACTTCCCGATACGTTCACCCATCGTTGTGACCCCCGGCTCATTTAACCTTTTATGTTCTATTTTTCTGATCTATATTTAATCTTTTAATAATCACTATTAATTCTTGTTCATGGCTTTTCTAGATGACTTAAACATGGTTCTAATCCTCTTAATTGTCCGGACCGACACCGGTCACCGGAACAGTGATTTGCATAGGACTATGCATATAGGGGTGTTATAATTCCCCCCCCCCCCCCTAAAAAGAAATTTCAACCTCGAAAATTTTCCCACTATCAGTCCTTAATCATCTGTATGTGTCGTTTTCTCATGTCTCTTTCACATTTCCATGTAGCCTCATAATCTGAATGATGGTCCGTAGCACTTTAGCCAATAATATTACAGATCGATTGCTCACCTCGTGTGTCAAGTTTCTTATGAGCTTCTGTCATAAGTTAGATTCAAATTCACTTCAATTTTAGAGCTAAGCAAATCTATGTGCTAGTGGATTTACTTTTTCTAGGACCTCGTATGATCCTATAAGTAAGAACTTAGTTTTACTCTTTTCTTATCAAATCTCTTGATCATTTGATGTAACCTTCAGTTTTGTTTGGAATATTTTAGTCTTTTCTTATTGTTGTTTTAGCAAGTATTTTCCTTTCTAGTCTCTCTCTCTTTTTTTTTTAAATGACCTTGCTGGTCATATATGAGCTGCTTATCTCTTTATTGGCCATAGGACCACAACCATTATCTTACCAATCTATTTATGACCCAGGCCTATGTGCCATTTTGCACTATCTTCTTTGCTTTTGTTTAACTTATTCTTTCTTGATAGAATAGTTCGGGATATCGTTATGCTTCTTAAGTCAGTTGTTTGCCCTGGTGGTAATTCCTCAACTAGTGTTTTTCTCATTGTTATAACTTAATTGGATATTATCCCCATACTACTTACTATAACTTGAATTGGGGATAACAGAGGTTGACCTTTATTCTACAATTTTAAACTCCATGGTAGGGCTATTAACACTGTCCCAAATTAACTTATTCCGATGTTTGCACTTTTATAACATAATGAATATTTTTCCTGATGTCATTCCTTTTTACCATACTCATCCTTACTTTCTATTTACTTCTCTTTCCATTCTACAGCTTAACTTAACTTTAATTAATTCCTTTATCAGTTTTATCTTCTTCCTTGACTCGACTGTAGAGTCAAAGTTTAGCACCTTTTATCGCCCCTAATAAATCCGCTATACTTCAATATTATTTTGATTTGGTCCTTTGACCATTTTAGTCAACACTCTGACTAATATTTGTAACATTTCTTTGTTACATTTAAGCCAATTATTCCAATTTTCATTTACACCTTTCTTTTATATATCTGTATTCTATAGCTTATTTTTCACTGATGTGTAATCATTACTTCCTTATGTACTGAACTATAACCTTTCGATAATCTAACTTTAGAGTTTTAAATCCCGGGTTAGGATTTTCAAGCTCCCTTCCAATAATAAAATTTTGTTCTGGCAGAACTCTATAAAAACAGATGTCATTTGTAACTATTCTTATCTTGGTGTACTATCGGGTAGTACGTAGCTCTACATAATAATCCTAAGTTAGTACTATAATCTGTAGCTTACAGTATAAATATTAAGAACATTGCATAATTACTATGATATATTCCAATAGTTCAAACTTTCCTACATTTTATTCTTTTCAAACTTACTAATATTTGAAACTCATTCTGATTAAAATATCCTTTAACAATTACTAACAGTAACATTTTTTCCCTCATCCAAAGCAATTCTATTACTGTAACTTACTTTTAGGTCCTCTTGCCTTACAGTAAATAGGCTCACCAATGAACTTTATAAATTATGGTGTGTTAGAAAATACTTTTCGCTAACAAACTCTTCCAAAATTAATGCTAATCACACTTGTTGTCGTAGTTTATATCTTAAAGGACTAGTTACTAATGCTTCAAAATTTATTCTTATGCAAAGGAATAACAGCAAAACATATAATTCTAACACTAACATACAAACAAGTAGTGCTGGGGTCAAATAATAACTAATTGTTTCTTCCAAAAATTAAGAACTTACCAGCCACCACATCGGAAGTTTCTGCTCTTTCTCCCTGGTGCCTAGAGTACACCCTGACTGGTTCACTACTCTGTTCAGGTTGATTTACTGTGCTTGGATTACGAGGAGTACCAACTCTATTTCTATCTCGACCTCTACTGACTGTCTGTGAACTTCGGAGAGCAGATCAAGGTTCTCTAATACAATCTCTAGCAAAGTGTCCAAGCTTTCCACAATTTTAGCAAGCTCCAGTGGCTTTACGACAAATGCCCCCATGTAGTTTGCCACAAGAGTTACAGATGCGAGGAGGATATGAGCTTCTAGTTGTTCGATGGCTGGACCTTGGTGGCTTCTGTTCTGATAATCCACTTCTGTCATATCCCTAAGCTCGAGGTTCCTTAAATTCTTTTTTCTTCCCTAAATTACTATTCGAGCTCTGACCACCTGGTTTCTCACTCTTCTCTATTTCATGTTGCCCTTGTGAGGGTTGGGTCTGTACTTGGGCTTGAGCTGACAGATTATCAACCATTTGTTGAAAGAAGATGGCCAGTTGTTAGGCCATTTGTACCGGTAGAACTGGTATAGTTAGGTCTGAGGAGCTGAGGCCTCCCCTTGTGCCTCAACTTTAACTGGTTGTTCTACTATTTTATCTCCCTCTTCTATTTCTATTCACAAAATCTTCTTTTCTCGGGACAACCTACACAAGGAGATTTCTCTCCATTAGTACATATTTATGATGTAAATATACTATATGTATCAAACATTTGAGTAGTTGTATTTATTAACAAAATATTTCAAATTCATAGTTCAAAATTTACTTTAAAACCATTGCTTTGATACCATTAAACATGTCACACCCTACTCCTTGTAAGGCATAACATGTTCTCGTAGTACACTTAATGAATTACCGTACTTCGCCTACCGGTAACCCATTAAATATACTGCAAGGGATTTTAAAATAATTTCCGTTCATTTTTAAGCTGGTGGGTAAATTTTTCACAAATATTAAAAACCTTTAATTGACACTAAGTCACAAATCAAATTTTTGAATATTTAAAACTACCGTAATTTTTACAAAAATTTTAACAGAGTGTCAGCTGTATTTTGAGAAAATAGTTCTTCAAAACCTGAAAAGAAACATACTTCCAATATGTTTTCTCAATCACAACTCCAATGCAAATCATTTTCATATCCCAATTCAACACAATCACTTAATTCAATTTTCAAGCCATATATGGGTTTCAAAACTCAAGAGGAAATTTGAATATCATACTCATTAGGATAATAAAATTACTATTACAAAATATATAAGTAAAGAAATTCTCAAATTAAGATTACAATAATTTGATTTCATTACATACCAAAATAATATTACAAGAGTTTTTGTACAACTGCTCAAACAATTTACATACATATAATTACATGCATACATCAAAATCTAATGTACAAGGGTATATCTCTAATATACCCGAAGCTAATCCCAATGAGTCTTCAAGGCGCAACTACTGAAAATCTCACTCAGCTGCTTTATCTTTACTTTCACTTGCGACAGCATACAAAGCTATCGCTAAGTGGTGAACTCAGTGGTGCACAATTATAATTTAAAATATAATATACAATACCTTGCCAAAATTTTACCAAAGAATTTGGAGATCTTGAAATTCAATCAAAATTCTAAAAATCAAAATATTCGTTGTCAATAAAATAAATCATTTGTTAAAATGACTCTGCTCAAGAATTTCAGTTTATCAAATCATAACTGAACATTTAATAATTCCAGTAATTTATGAAAATAAATCTTAATTTCAATAAAATCAATTATGTATAAATCCTATTTGAAATCACAATTCTTACTATTCAAAACCCATTCTTTATCTCACTAATTATGCAAGACTAATTCGTAAGGGCCATCTTCGGGGAGATTTTAACTCCCTATGGTCGGGGAGATCGAATCGGGATTCTAACTCCCTATGGTCGGGGAGGTCGAATCATCGTGCACAGTACACACCACAATAATGAAACTTCTAAAAGGGCCAATGAAAAACTTAGACCCAACCTTTAATAAGAGGAGAATCTAAGCCTATGCACGTACCATGGTAGTCAAAACAAAGCTAACTCCATTGTCTCCTCAACAAATGAGGGAGACGAGTAATAACCTAGTCAAGCATCTATAGTGAGATATAAAACAATATCTTGAATTTCTTTGTCTTTTTTGTGAGCATAAATCACAACACAATTTAATTCAAAGTCAATTCCAATATCCAATAAGTTTTATGCTCATCACAATTCAAAACATAATTTGTATTTTTTTTGTGCAAATCCCATTTCAATCACAACTTTCTAAAACTGGATTCATTCAATCCATATCAAAAATAAAATCATAACTTGATCATTTTCCCACAACTAAACTCATTTATACTATAACACATTTCAATAATCATTGAAATAAATTCAATAATTGGTAAACATAATACATAAAAGAAACTAAAATCCTTTAATCAAATAAAATATGCAAAACTTAAACAATGTAAAACTAGTTGTGCAAAAATCTCTTTGTCGACTAGTTTACTCCAATTTTTGATTTTTCCTCGAAGATCCCTTTCCAGTCTCTTTTTCAACTGAAACACATGGTTTACAGTGTTTCAGTACCATTTCTCATAATAAGTCCATTAATTTATTTCATGCCTATTTAATTGTAGCATTAAATTTGCTTAAAATGGTATTCTTTAAATTTTGCATTTCTTGGTCACTATTCATTGCACTATTCAAGTCAAAATGTTGACTTTTTCATAATAAATAGGTTTATTAATTCTAATTGCACCTATATACCACATTTTGGGTGTCAATTTTGTTGGCATTATTTGCCAATTCAATTTTTAATTTCCCTAGGTGCAAATCTAAAAATTCAGTTTTGGGTCACTATGTTAT
The DNA here is from genome assembly GCF_030052815.1 of Hevea brasiliensis. Taxonomy (NCBI): domain Eukaryota; kingdom Viridiplantae; phylum Streptophyta; class Magnoliopsida; order Malpighiales; family Euphorbiaceae; genus Hevea; species Hevea brasiliensis. The sequence continues at coordinate 57,444 of NW_026614915.1, read as the reverse complement.
ACTGTTCCATTGGTCTGGTTACTATGGGAATTTGGCTAAATGTCCTTCATCAAAGTTGTTCCTTAATGTCTTACTTTAACTCCCTTTTTGAATCACTCCATTTGGAGTTTTGTAGCCCAAGTTACGCCTATTTTTCTAAGGCTAGCTGGATAAGTCCAAACCCAGAAATTCTAGGCAATTTTTAGTTCTGGCAATTTTGGTGACCCAATTTTGGGTGGCAATTCGACTTGGTTATGGGCAGAATTTGGATTGGTGTTCTTCATAAAAGTTGTATTATTATGTCATATCTTTCCAATGCCACAAAAATTAGGTCATTTAGACCTTCCGAGTCCAAGTTATATCCAAATGAATAAATACTATTCACTTGGTCTTTTTTGTACAGTAGCAGTGTGCCAATTCTGAGTTTGACGTAATTGTTCACTAACTTAGAGTCACTTTATAGGCATGATTTCTACATGAAAAATGTGTTATTATGTGTCTACTTTCATCTCCAATTGGCCTCACACCAATTGGAGTGGCAGAATTATAGTTTTGGTCCCTGAAAGGGACCTAGGTTAGGCTATCCAGTAGTGACCCCTCACCAATCCGAATTTGACTTAACTTCTCTCCATTCAAACACATTCTAAATTACACCAATTAACCATTTTAAACCTCACTTAGGTCAAGGTACATCAATTTACTAAATTCTCAAATTTCCTCCCCAAACCCTAAGGGTCAAGAACCCTACTTTTTCTAAATGTTGCAATTTATGCTATTCACACATACAAATCACCTATCCATCATCAATTCACTAAGAATTTATGTTTAATTGAACTAAGCACCATCACTTCCACTTATCCCTAGCATGATCGAAATTCCCCAATGGTCCACCACACTTGATTTTATTAAATTTTCACAATGCATAATTAGTACAATTAATTCACAATGCATAGCTAAATAAGTTTTCAATTAGAAAACAATAAATTAAAGTTTATTGTGCACAAACCTGGAATGAGTCGCCTCTAGGCCTTGACTCACTTTTCCTTATCTTCCTTCTCAGTCTCTTTTTCAACTGAAACACACAATTTACAGAGTTTCAGTATCAGGTTTCATAATTAATCCAATGACTAATTTCATGCATACTTGAATGTACACCTAAACTTGCTTAAAATGGAATTCTTTGAATTTGGTAATTTGGGGTTACTATTTATTGTACTATTCAAGTTAAAATTTTGACTTTTTCATTCTTAATAGGTATGTGAATTCCAATTACACCCACATACCACATTTTGAGTGTCAAATTTGTTGGCATTGGTTGCCATTTCAATTTCTAAGCTTCCTAAGAGAAATTGTAAATTTTCAGTTTTGGGTCATTATTTTCTACTGTTCCATTGGTCTGGTCACGGTGGGAATTTGGCTAAGTGTCCTTCATCAAAGTCGTTTCGTATTGTGTCTAGTTTATTTCTCTTTTTGAATCACTCTATTTGAATTTTTGTAGCCCAAGTTATGCTTATTTTTCTAAGGCTAGCTAGATTGGTAACAACCCAGAAATTCTAGGTAATTTATGGTTCTGGCAGTTTTGGTGACCCAAATTTGGGTGACAATTCAACTTGGTTATGGGCAGAATTTGGGTTTGTGTTCCCCATGAAAGTTGTATTAATATGTCATATCTTTCTAATGGTTCAAAAATCAGGTCATTTGGACCTTTCTAAACCAAGTTATGGCCAAATGAACAAATTGTTCATTTGGTCATTTTTGTACAATAGCTATGTGCCAAATCCGGGTTTGACCTAATTGTTCACTAACTTAAAGTCATTTTTAGAGCAGGGTTTCTACATGAAAATTGTGGAATTATGTGTCTAATTTTATCTCCAATTGGCCTCACACCAATTGGAGTGGCAGAATTTCAGTTTTTATCCTCTAAGTGGACCAAGGTCTGGCTGTCTAGAATTGGACTCCTACCAATCCGAATTCAATGTCACTCCTCACCATTCCAACACATTCTAATTGGCCCCAATTGACCAAATTGAGTCTCAATTATGTCAATTTGTCTCAATTTCAAAAATCCCCAAAATTTCCCCCAATTTCCCTAAGGTTATAAACCCTAATTTTCTACTTGGTTCAATTAATGAAATTAAAGTGCATACAATCCATCTGCACACTCATTCAAGCAGGGTTACACCTTTAATTTCATCAAATTCATCAAATCTAACTTCTCCCTAAAGTGGCCGAAATTCCATAAGTTTCCCCAATGTTTGACTTTGTTTCATTTTCTTCAATTTCTACTTTATTTTAAGTGTATGTATATGAATATAAAGAGAAATTAAGTGCTTTACAACTAAACTCTTCGTTGAATCTTTGAACTCCCCTTTTCTCCAAATTTTCCTTCTATTTCTTGCTCCTCTCTTCTTTTCAAGATGCAAGAGTAATATTTAAGTAAGAAAATTGGGGAATTTATGGCAATTTTTAAGGTTTGGAAAGCTTGAATTTAAGCTTTAATGGTGGAGAAAATAAAAAGAGAGAGAGATGAAAGAGGGAAGCTATGGCTAGGAAGAAGAAGGGAGAAAAATAATGCTTTTTAATTTTGTTTTTATCCCTTATTTTGACTTTTATTTGGTGTATAATTATCCACAATTTCTATTATTAGTAATTATAATTATTGGGTCATGGTGATGTCACTATAGTGATGTCATAAATCTCTTTTATTTTCTTTTCATTTCTTTTCCTTTCTTTTTCCCTACTTTTTCAATTTAAATCTATATTTCAAAATTTTAATTTCTTATATTTTATTAGGACTATGGTGTCACAATGTCCTGTACGAAATTAGGGTTACAATTGACCTCGCAGTCACTTCCCGGTACGGTCATCCATCATTGTGACCCCTAGCTCACTTAACTTTTTATGCTTTGCTTTTCTTATTTCAATTTTTCCTTCTAGTAATTGCTATTAATTTTTATTCTGGGCTTTTCTAGGTAACTTAAATATGGTTCTAAGCCTCTTAATTGTCCGGACTGACACCAGTCATCAGAACAGCAAAATGTACAGAACTATGCATGTAGGGGTGTTATAATTCTCCCTCTGTCATGACCCAACCTATGGGCCAGACCGGCACTAGGACCTGGGCCCTCTATTAGATATTATGGAAGTAGGAACTCCATACAATCTGACTATTTCTCGAACATAGAGCCGAGAGTACTGTGCAACAGAATATGTAGTTTTCACAGACAAGAAATGAGCTGATTTAGTCAGAAGATCTACAATTACCTATATTGAATCATATCCCTGAATGGTATGAGGCAACCCAGTCACAAAATCTATAGTGATCATTTTCCACTTCCATTTTGGGATAGGGAGCTCTTGCAGCTTCCCTAATGGCCTCTAGTGTTCAAACTTCACCTTCTGACAAGTCAAGCACTTGGACACAAAGTCTGCTATGTCTCTCTTCATGCCATTCCACCAGTAGCTATCTTTCACATCATGGTACATCTTGGTGGAGCCTAGGTGGACATTATACAGTGTATAATGTGCCTCTCGCATGATTTCATTTCTGAGATTGTTCACGTCGGGCACACATATCCTGGAACCTTGCATAAGGGCGCCATCATTGGTAAATCCAAACTCACCACCTTCACCCTGCTGTACTCTTTCTATGATCTTCATCACCATCGGTCTCTATGCGGGAAACTCGACTGCCTCGCAGTGTCCGGTCTCACTGAAAAATGGGCTAATAATACCCCTCATCCGAAAGATCTAAGATCAGACCTTGATATGCGGGCCAAGTTGCTAGAAGATTTTCTACTTAAAGCATCTGTTACTACATTGACCTTCCCAGGTTAGTACTGGATGGTATAATCATAGTCCTTCAAAAGCTCCACCCATCTCCTCTGTCTCAAATTTAAATTCCTCTGTTGGAAGATGTATTTCAAACTCTTGTGGTCGGTGTATATTTTGCACACTTCACCATACAAGTAGTGTCTCCAGATCTTTAGTGTAAAGACTACAGTCGTCATTTCCAAATCATAGGTGGGGTAGTTCTGCTCATGCCTCTTTAGCTACCTTGAAGCATAAGCCACTACTTTTCCATTCTACATCAAAACACACCCTAAGCCAACTCTGGAGGCATCACAGTACACGGTAAATCCTTCACCGCTCATCGGTAATATCAACACAAGGGCGGTGGTTAGATACTCCTTAAGCTTCTAGAAACTCTCCTCACAATCATCTGTCCAAATGAATGGAACATTTTTCTGAGTTAACTTAGTTAGGGGAGCTACTATCCTGGAAAAATCCTGCACAAAACGCCTATAGTAGCCAGCTAGGCCCAGAAAACTTCGCACCTTAATGACTGTTGTAGGCCTAAGCTAATCAGTTACAGCCTTAATTTTCTTGGGATCCACTTAAATGCCTTTATTAGAAACCACGTGTCCTAAGAATGAGATGCTTTCTAGCCAAAATTCACATTATGAAAATTTGGCATATAGCTGGTGCTCCCTCAAAGTCTGCAACACCATCCTCAAATACCACATTTGTTCTTCCTCGGTCTGAGAGTATACCAAAATGTCATCTATGAAAACGATAAAAAAATGGTCCAGGAATGGCCTGAACACCCTGTTCATCAAGTCCATGAAGGCCGCTGGTGCATTCGTGAGTCCAAAAAACATTACTAAGAACTCATAATGACCATATCTTGTCCTGAATGCTGTCTTGGACACATCCTCATTCCTGATTCTCAATTGATGGTAGCCTGATCGTAGGTCTATTTCAGAAAATAATCTAGCCCCTTAGAGCTGATCAAACAGATCATCGATTCGAGGAAGTGGATACTTATTCTTCACAGTCACCTTGTTCAGCTGTCTATAATTAATATACAACCTCAAGGACCCATCTTTCTTTCTCACAAATAGAACAGGAGCGCCCTAGGGTGAAGTGCTTGGACGTATGAAACCCTCCTCCAAAAGATCCTGTAGTTGCTCCTTTAGCTCTTTCAATTCTGCTGGTGTCATCCTATAAGGCGGCATTGATATGGGGTTTGTACCCGGCACAACATCAATGCAGAACTCTATTTTCCTTCCTGGTGGCAACCCTGGAAGCTCCTCAGGGAAGACATCCATAAATTCTCTGACAACAAGAATATTTTCCATGTTAACACCTTCTACAGATATATCTCTCACCAATGCCAAATACCCTTGACATCCACGCCTAAATATTTTTCTAGCACTAATTGCTGACACCAAATTATATGGAGCCACGCTCTTATCACCATCAAAGCTAAACTCTTCCACACCAGGTATGTAGAAATACACCTTTTTGTTTTTGCAGTCTAAAGTGGCATAATGAGTTGCCAACCAATCCATTCCCAAAATTATATCGAAATCCATTACTGGTAGAGGAACCAAGTCTGCTAGGAGGATTCTTCCATCCACTACCACTGGGCTATCGAGAAAAACCATATCCACATCTATGTTGTCACTAAGTGGGGTAGCTATAGACAATGGGTATTCTAAAATTGTAGGGTTCCTACTCAATCTCATGGCAAAAACTGGGGAGACAAATGAGTGCGTAGCACCTGATCTATAAAAACACGAGCCTTATAGGAACAGACTAGAAGAATACCTGCCACAACTGCATTGAAAGCCTGAGCATCCTGGTGGGTCAAGGTGAAAACCCGAGCTTGACCTACCCTGCATTGCAGAACCCTGAAATTGACTTCTACCTCCTGACCTGTCTCCAAATCCATGTCCTCCTTGTCCTCGGCCTTGTTGGCCATTGAACTGACTGCCTGCCATGCTGGAAGCACCAGGATACAATTGACGAGGAACATTTGCAATAGAACCCTATGACTTTGGCTCGCTGAACACTGGACATTCTCTAGCAAAGTGACCCTGCTGGTCACACCAGAAACATACTCTTGAACCCATCATACAAGGTCCTGAATGTCCTCTTCCACACTGCGTGTAAGGTGCCAAGGAGAATCCTGAACCAGACCCAGAACTGCTATAACCCAAACTATTACCACTGCTGGATCCGTGCCATGGTCTGAATTTTAAAACCACCCTTCTTGTTGCTTCTGCCTCTTCCTCTGTAATGACTTTAGCCGCCACTATCCGTGGTACCCGTGTAGGGAACACCTGATGAACCCTTTGCTTTATTCTTCTTTGCCCTTCCACTGTCATCTCCTGTATAGCTAATCTCTATCTGTCGGGCTCGATCAACTACCATATCAAAAGACAGATCAGACATCATGGCCAGGTTTGCATACCTTCTGTCCAGCCCCTTTAGGAACCTCTTTACCTTCATACTTTCTGTAGCCACTGCTGTAGGGGCATACCTGCTCAGTTCCAGAAATTCTGTAGCACATTCATCTACGGATCTGCCATTCTATCTTAAGGCCTCAAAGGCCCATTGCGTTTGATCTCTAAAGCTTTCTAGCACAAACCTATTAATAAACAGTTCCACAAACTGAGTCTAAAACAAACCTTCAATCTGAGGTAATATGTAGTCATTCATCCATTGCCTAGGCACAGGCCCCATGACATACTGCACACACTCTATAAGCCTCCTATCAGTCAACTGCAACTCCATCCTTGCCTGTTTGCAGGAATCCAAAAATCGATAGGCATCATCTGACACATCATAAGTACCAAGCACCAACTTCTTAAAATTAATTATTTGTTTGCAAAGTTCCCCTCTTGGTGCGGTGGGTTGCTTCTATTGGGGAGGGTGGACCATATACTGTGCCATCATATCGATGGTTTTTTGCAACCCGGCTAAGGTAGCTGCCATTGGGTCCATGGGACCCTGGGCCATAAAAGACTGTTCCTGAACTAGTGGTAGCTACTCTTCTACTTGAGCAGCTCTAGGCCTCCTCGGGGTAGGCGCCTCATCCTGTGCTGACACCTCATCAGGCACATTCGGTTCTGGTGTGGCGGTAGCTCTTCTGCTTCTACGTATTTTCCTGAAATTCAACAGTATTAGCCCACAAAAATTCAAAACAGCATATTACATAGCTCTATAGACTCATATTTACACACAATTATACAAAGCAGAAACTAGAAACAAAGATGACAATGCAAGGACAAATGTGGACCCTATTCTCCACATGTGACTCCTATTAGACTCTTCCAAAACTTTAGACGTATATTCCCTATGAATTTGGAGCCTAAGCTCTGATACCACATTTGTCATCACCCAACCTATGGGCCGGACCGACACTAGGACCTAGGCCAGCCTAAAGCCCCCGAGGCCCATAGTAAGCCTAACTATTCCTCAACCCAACTCTAAGGCCCGTTGGGGTCAAATTTCAAGAATTCAACCAGACAAAGTCCGACCATAAAATAGACCATTCAACGGGGAGTTTTTAACTCGCCCGACCTGTAAACACAATATATAATAAATTGGGGAGCTCAGCTCACCCTCCACATAATCAAAATGTCATAACTCAAATGGGAGCTTAGCTCCCTCATCCAATCCCATCATGCATACAGTTAATAATTTTATAGGTCCAACATAACTTTTATAATACAGGTCCAAAATAAAAATAAGTGTTTCTAACACAGGTGGAGTCTAAAATTTAACTCAATTGTACAAAATACATTAAGTACTATTAATGGACCTGCAAAGAAGAAGAGCAGGTTAGCCACAAAAAATAATCCTCCTGTAGCTTGGAAAAATAGATGAACAGGAGTGAAAGTTCGACTCAGAGAGTAAAATACCAATTTTAATCATAATCTTTATAACTATCTGAAGCTAATGCACCCTATGGAGTGAAATGCAACATCGTTATAATTTTCATATCATAACAGTAAAAAGGCAATTTGGAGCACTCACACGCCCAACACTGTCAAGCAATACATATATGGGAGTTGATCCCCTATACAGCCCTCTTAATCCAACCTCTGCCAGCAAGTGTCTCCTAAGCCGGACTCTCGCTTAATAAACCAAATGCGGGGTCCCAGCGAGTGTCTCTCAAGCCATGTCTAACCCGAAGGACTAAGCCACAGCGAGTGTCTCTCAAGCCGTGTCGACCCATCCTGTCCATATCCAATACCATACCACACGCACGCTATGCATACACACTGCTCCAAATTACCACAAACAACATTCATGGCACTTTAACAATTATGAATGCAATATAAAACGTGTCTAGTATTTAACTACATAGATATATATTTATAAGTAATGCGTGGGCATACTTGAACATATAATAATATCGAAATTATAATTAAAATTAATATTTTACTCGCAGACTTAACTGAAGGCACTGCGGCGGCTGGGCGGAGGAGGAAGGCTGTCCTGGCTTATCTGACAATTTCATAGCAATTATTTAATATATTTGACTCGATACAAGCTTGGAAAAGATCAAAAACACCCTAGGTCGTGCTGAAAATCCGGCAGAGTCTCCCTTATACCTAGGACCTACCCACCTGCGAAAGGGTTCAAAATACACTTCTATATCCACAAATCACGCATCCACAACTCAATCACATCACATGGCCCCTTCTGGGCCCATCCAAACAATCAACAATCACAATGTAAAAAATTACAGTTTAGTCCTTATAATTAACTCCTTTTGCAAAAACTACCCACATGAGCTCTAAAAATTCTAAAACTTTGCCCCACGGTCCTTAGCAATATTACTAAGCTAATGCAAAAAGAATTATAATTTTCTAAGCTACCACGAATATTTTATAGATTTTTAATCGAATTCAAGCGCTAGATAATTAATAAAAAGTAAAGTTCGGGTTTACCTATACCAATTCCAACTCCGGGAAAGCGCTCGAGACATCTGACAATGGTGAGGTAGCCAAAATCTCGACCCAATTCCAAGACTTTTTCGGTAGCCTGTATGCCTGACCCGAAATTTACAAACCTGGGCAACCATTGAATTTCCGCAAATTGAAGGTACCTACATGAAGCCCACAACACAGGGGTTAGTACAAAATTTTTATAAAATTTTCTAAGCTCATTTAGTACTCGAAAAAATACTATGAAGTTTCTCAGGACCCATAGAAAAACGGCATCAAAAAATTTTGAAATTGGTATTGCCGCAAAGCTCTCGACGAGTGGAGCACTCTGGTACTCTCGGTTTTCTCGTGGGATTCACGGTTTGCAAGAAATTTAGCCCAAAAGTCGAAATAGGCTAAAACTTTCCTGACAAAAATTGGGCAAACCGCTCGATGGATTTTGGTGTTCTTAGTGTCTATGAAAAGCTCTCGAGGTGTAGATAGGTTTTGAAACAAGACCCATCCGATCGGTGGCCGGGAAGGCAAAACGGTGCGCACGCAATGGGTGGGCTTCGAGCGACATTTCTAGCAGCCTGGAGGCTTGCCGGCGGCAGGAGAGAGAGGTGCGCCGGAGTGTGGGGGAGGGCTGGGTGACGGCTGGCCGACGAGGAGGGGAGGGAGGAGAGAGAAAATAGGAGAGAGAGAGAGAGAGAGAGAGAGAGAGAGAGAGAGACATCGAGGATGCCCGAAAAGGAAAGAAAAAGAGGAAGAGGATTGGTCCGATTCCACCGGTCTGATCCAGTCCGATTTAATTCAGCCGGTCCGATTCTGGATATAAAAATTTGAATTTTTACTCTTCCTTGGGACCGAAAATGAGACTCAAAAATTCCTAAAAAATTCTAAAAAACTCAGAAAAATTTGTAGAGTCCAAATATATTTTTAATTTTACCACGTAGTCTTTAAATTAATTTTTAAAAGTCATCAAAGTTTTATATTTTCAAAAAATCAAACCCGATTTCTAAAATCTGAAAAATTTCAAATAATTTCCCAAAATTTAAATGAAAAAAAATATAAATAATTACGCATAAAATAATAAATTTAAAAATTAGGGGTGTTACACCCTCCCTTAAAATAAATTTCATCTCAAAATTTTTACCTGAGGTTTGTCTCTGAAAAGCTATGAGTGTTGTCTCCTCATATCTTCCTCACGTTTCCAAGTAGCTTCTTGTCTTGAATGATGGTTCCACAGCACTTTCACTAATGGTATCTACTTGTTCTTTAACTGTTTTACCTCATATGCTAGAATCTCAATAGGTTCTTCCTCATAAGTGAGGTCTGGATTCACATCAATCTCTTCTACTGGTAGCACATAAGAGGGGTCTGATCGATACCTCCTTAATATAGACACATGGTAGACATTATGTATCTTCTCTAGCTCTGGAGGTAATGCCAATCAGTGTACCAAAGGACCCACTCTCTCCAGAACCTCATACGACCCAATGAAACAAGGATTTAGTTTCCCCTTTCTGCCAAATCTCATAATCTTCTTCCAAGGAGAAACCTTGAGGAATACCTTATCACCCACTGCATATTCAATGTCTTTCCTCTTCAAATCAATATAGCATTTATGCCGGTCTGATGCAGCCTTGAGTCGATCTATGATCAGTCTGATCTTTTCCTCTGTCTGCTGAACAATCCCTGGGCCAATCATTTTTCTTTCACCCACTTCATCCTAACACAGAGGAGTTCTGCACTTTCTGCCATACAAGGCTTCATATGGAGGCATCCCTATTGATTGGTAGCTGTTATTGTAAGCAAACTCAATCAAAGGCAAGTGTGTATCCCAACTACCTTCAAATTCAATCACACAAGCTCGTAGCATATCCTCTAGTATCTGAATCACCCTCTCAAACTGGCTGTTTGTCTGTGGATGGAATGTCGTACTGAAGTTCAATCTAGTTCCTAGGGCTTTTTACAAACTACCCCAGAATCTATAAGTGAACCTTGGATCTCTGTCTGACACAATCGATACCGGCACCCCATGAAGTCTCACAATCTCATCAAGATACAGTTTAACCAATCTCTCTAGGCTATAGTCTATCTGGACTAATAGAAAATGAGCAAACTTGGTCAATCTATCCACTGTGACCCATACTGCATCATGGTTCTTCTGTGTCCTCGAAAGTCCCATTGCAAAATCCATTATTATTCTTTCCCATTTCCACTCAAGCACTGGCAATGGATGTAACAAACCAGTTGGTGCTTGATGCTCTGCCTTCACTTGCTGACAAGTTAGGCATTTAGATACGTACTCGGCTATATCCTTTTTCATCCCATTCCACCAATAGTGTTCTTTTAGCCCTCTGTACATCTTAGTGCCACCAGGGTGCATAGCAAAAGGAGACTCATGTGCTTCCTTTATAGTGACTTATCTCAATTCAACATCATTAGGAATGCACATTCTGCCCTGGTGTATTAATAAGCCATCATTTCTCATAGAAAATTCAGGTTTCTCGCTATCTTGAACTTCCTTTATCAATTTCTGATACTTCTCATTATTTTGAGCAGCTATTTTTATCTTATCAATTAACACTGGTTGTATATGCCATACAATTATCGTCTGTGCCTCATTATCAACCTCCAAATTAGCATGTAGTGCTTTTAACTCATGTACTATGGACAAAGGAGAAACTCTTAAACTTGCCATAGTCTTATGACTTAAGGCATCAGCCACTACATTAGCTTTCCCTGGCTAGTAGTCTATTAGACAATCATAGTCTTTTATCAGCTTTAACCATCTCCTCTGTCTCAAATTCAACTCTTTCTGGGTGCCCAAATATTTTAAGCTCTTGTGATCTGTGTAGATATAACACTTCTCCCATACAGATAACATACAGATAATGTCTCCATATCTTCAGAGTAAAGACAATAGTAGCAAGCTCCAGGTCATGTGTAGGGTAGTTTCTCTCATGTGGTTTCAGCTAGCGTGATGCATAAGCAATGATATTTCGATCTTGCATCAGTACATAACCTAACCCATTATGAGAAGCATCGCTATAAACTGTATATTCTTTACCCAGTGTAGGTAAAGTCAGGACTGGAGCTTCAGTCAAACATCTCTTCAACTCATCAAAACTCTGCTGGCATTTGTCAGTCCATTAAAATTTCACATATTTTTGAAGCAGTTTGGTCAGTGGAGATGCCAACATGGAAAATTCCTTCACAAACTGACGATAGTATTCAGCTAAACTCAGAAAACTGTGAACTTCTGTAACTGGGTGGCTTCCAATTAAGGATAACATCAATCTTACTAGGTTCTATTTGATACCCTCTGCTGATACTATGTGCCCTAAGAAAGCAATTTCTTTCAGCCAAAATTCACATTTAGATAATTTGGCGTATAGTTGTTTCTCCCTTAAAGTCTGTAGCACAATCTGCAGATGTCTGTCATGCTCCTCTGCATTCTTCGAATACACTAAGATGTCATCAATGAATACCACCATAAACTAATCTAAGTATGGCCTGAAGATAGTGTTCATCAGGTCCATAAATGCAGTTGCAGCATTGGTTAACCCGAATGGCATAACTAGAAACTCATAATGGCCATATCAAGTTCTAAAGGTAGTTTTAGGAATGCTCTGCTCTTGCACCCTCAACTGGTAATAGCTAGATCTCAAATCAATTTTGGAGAATACAACTGCACCCTTTAATTGGTCAAACAGGTCATCAATGCTGGGCAATGAATATTTGTTCTTTATTGTCACCTTATTCAGCTGTCTATAGTCAATGCATAAATGGAGAGTCCCATCTTTCTTCTTAACAAACAACACTGGAGCTCTCCAATGTGACACACTAGGGTGAATGAAGCCCTTGTTAAGTAATTCTTGCAACTGCACCTTTAACTCCTTTAATTCAGTGGGTGCCACTCTATATGGAGTAATTGAGATTGGGTCCACACCAGGCATAACATCAATCTCAAACTGCACCTCTCTTTCCAGAGGTAATCCTGGCAACTCATCAAGAAACACATCAGGAAAGTCACATACTGTAGGGATGTCTCTCAGTGCTGGACTCCCTACCTGGGTGTCTGCCACATATGCCAAGTATGCTTCACACCTCTTTCTGATCATTTTTCTAGCTAGTGCAGCCAAAATAATGTTTAATGGCAATAACTACCTCTTTCCATGTATTACCACATCACCGTATTGAGGGAGACCAAAAATGACTGTCTTCAATCTACAGTCAATCATAGCGTGATGTCTGGCTAACCAATCTATGCCCAAGATAATATCATAATGTCTAAAAGGCATTTCTATCAAATCAGACAGAAAGGTGTGTCGTTGCATCACCAAAGGACAATCCCTATACATTCTGTTGACCCTAACCTCGTGTCCTAGTGGACTAGTTACTGTTAGTAATATGCCCTAATCTTGTACATGTTTTATTAATAAAAGGCATTTTCACTTTTCCATTTAAATAATATATTTATGTGTAATAGAAAAGGTCCATTGATATTTTGTTAGAAATTCTATTCTTAAGTTGTTAAGAATATCAGTGACAGTATTTCTAGTACAAAGTATCATAAATTGGTTCACAATCGAGGATACTTCACACAGGACGTGACTTATCCAGAAAGATTGTATTCATGTTTGCTCCCAATGTATTTATATGTGATATAAATAAGATGGAATGGTGAGTCTCATGCCATATAACAAACATGATGGGCACTTATGCATGATAAGTAGGCCGAATCAGTGACACTTATGACAAGCACATGGAGTTTACTCTTGTCAATGCATTGTCATAAATCATATCAGTGCATATAATCTTTAGACCTGAGATAGCATTGTTATCTTGTATATAGGTGGTTTGAGTTTGATACTGCTTTCATACTTGTATTGTGTATGGGTATATGGGCATGTGTTGGCTCCTACTAGTTATATATGGAGGTAGGTGATGATCAAGATGGAATCTATTACCCTAAGTAAATAGGGATAAAATCCTATGTTCATTTAATTGTTCTTGATGTTTCAAGTTCCTGGCCAAGATAGATAGATTTAATCAGAAAAGAGTTTCTGATGAGAAAATTTTTTCAATCAAGAACTGGAATTAAAAGAGAACATAATATTCATAGCAAATGGAGTTTGACATAAACCATGAATCCAGCTAGAATTGGGATTTTGTAACAGAGAGATTCTAGTGCATGGTAACATATGATAAAAGGTTCATTTAAGGTATTCCTTATTACTAATTGGGTGGCCATGGCATGCTATGCTAGGTGTTAACCATGGTCTATGAGGTGCCTAAAATGATTTAGAGAAATCATTTATGGTAAGAAAGAGTTCTAATGATATTAAGAGTTAATATCATGTCTCATTGCCAATTAGTGATGAGCCTAATGAGTCACACACATACACAAGTAATCACCAAGTTAAATATGATTTAATTAATTAGTTAAAGAGTTTAATTGATTAATTAAATAGGTTTGACTTGCAATTAAATTACAAACTCCCCAGCATGACTTGAAACCAAATCTAGGTTATTGGATGTATAGTATAAATTAAATTTATATTTAAAGTGTTTAAATATGAATTTAATTATGAGAAATTAATTAATAGAGTTTAATTAATTAATTTATATTTGATATAAATTGATTAGAAGAAGAGAAATAATTATTTTGGGTTGAGAACTCAAAATTAAGACACAAAGATAATTTGATAATTTCACAGGGTGACATGTGGCACCATGAGATGGTGACACATGGCACTACACATATGCTTGCCATTTGTCTTCCAATCATGTAAGATGATCAAAGTCAAGATTAATCCTAGCTTTGACTCTTGGCTTAATGTGATTAGGTCAATTAAAATTATGAGCCAATCAGAAGATGACATGAGGCAAGGGTTTTAAGTGATGACCTAGCTATATAAGGAATAAGATGAAAGAACAAAATAGCATTCTGATTTTATCACAAAGCTACCGCCACCTCTCATCCTCTCTTCCTCTATTCTTCTTCTTCATCTCTCATCAATTCAAATAGAATTGCCAACATTCTCTTGAATTAAAATTGCTAGAAATCGTTTCCAGTGTCCTATATACATCTGTAATCTCTCTAAAAGGCAAAACCTCAATTTCTAATTGAATGGAAAGGCTTGAGAAGCTGTTCAAGGGGCTGCCATTGGTGATCTTGGTATGGACAAGCTAGAGGGACAACATTTGGTGTCCTAGGTGCTTCCCAAAGGTACAGAACACAACTACAGTGCATCAAAAGGTTAGTGCATATGTTATTGATTTAATATAGGGTTCTAATGAATTAGTCTGTTAATTCTAAAATCTTAAATGGCAAACATAAATTCAAATACATATTAAAAGAGTTTTAATATGCAATTGAACATTGATATCAATAGGTAAAAATTAAATCTTGCATGATGCATGAGACCCTAGAAGAAAATTTTTGAATTCAATATTCTAAACTAATAATTTTCATGCTTTCGCTCCTTCAATTGGTATCAGAGCCACTATATTTGCCATTTAGATTGTTCAATATATGATTTAATTGTGTGATTTGATCAAGAGTTGATTGAATCATTGCTGGTTGGACCAACAATGTGGTAGTATGAAGAAGAGTTCCATTGGTGCTCATGGTTTGGTGCATTCAACCATGCTCATGGCTTTTGGGCTTGAATGTGGGCTTGGTTTCAAGGCCCACAATTAGACCCATGACTAATTAAAATGTTTAATTAGGAGTTTTAATCACACAATTAAATTTTGATTCAAATCTGAATTTTAAATTTGTTTGAATGTGATTCAAATCTGAATTTTAAATTTGTTTGAATGTGATTCAAATATAAATTTTTAAATTTGTTTGAATGTGATTCAAATCTGAATTTTTAAATTTATTTGAATCATATTCAAATCTAGATTTTTAAGTTGAATATGAGATATTCAATTTAATTTAAGTATTTATGTTTTATTTAATTGTTAAATAGTGATATGCATGATGGATGATCATGGACAATAAAGGACCAATGTGATTGGATTTATTTATTTTATGTTTATTTGGGTTGTAAATTAATTTATTTATTTTAGTGGCATATATTATAAAGGTTTTAATATTTTTTGGGTTGTAATTTCATTTATTTGGTTCTTGTAAATTCGCCTTGGTATACCAAGGATTACTATGTAATTGGATTGCAAGAAGATTAAGGAAGTCAAGAGCAGTGGTGGGACCAGTGGGAGGAATTCAAGATCAAGTATTGATTATGTACTCCTTCAGCAACTCTTGTAATATGAATGAATGAAATGCACCTAGGAATGCTCTGATTCAATTCTTGGTGGCTCAGAATTGGATCCCTTAGAAAGTCCATGATCATACTATATTTATTGTTTATCCATGAATGCATGAGATGTATGGGATTGTATGCAAGTATATGATATATGCATGCTAAATGGATAATGTACAAAGTGAGACCATAATAATAATTAGGATGACCACAAAATCTTCCAAACAAATGATTAAGTTGGAAATAATATAATTAAAGTAATTATAACATGGGCCCTTCCATCGAGGCAATTATTTTAAGAAATTTTAAGTACTTGCATATGATGCAATTAATTTAAGAGATTTTCTTAAGAATAATTGTTAAGCATGAGATGTTGTAAATATGTAAATGATTTGGTGGCCAATAATGAATGTGCCTGAGGAAATTAAAATTATTTGCATGTTTACTGACTCAATGGGATCAACTTAACTAATGAAAGATAAGTCAATAATAGATGTGCCTGAGATTTTGAGCATTAGGGGCTAGATAAAGGATTGAACCTCACATGAGATGTGATGGGCAAGGAGTTGCTCACTTATAGTTTATTGTAATTCTAATAATGGATGTGCCTGAAGATGATCAATAAGATTATAAGAATTCAATCACTCACTAGAAATCCATCCAACTAGAATTTTCGCTTTTTACTTTGGAAGTGTAGGATTCACTAAGTTAGTGGAAGGACTAATTTGATTAAAAGACCATAATCATTTTAGTTAAATACATGATACATTTACTAATTAATCTGGTTATTTTCTACAGTTAATTTTCTGATAATAATGAGCACACCATAACCACAACCACAACCACAACCATCCAATATCCTTGCCAGCATACTTGATCGCAGTAGGTTGACAGGACCTAATCTCTCTGATTGGCTAAGAAATTTAAAACTTTTCCTAAACCTTGAACATATAGGATATGTTTTAGACTCAAATGTTCCTGATCCCTTACCTCCAGAGGCCACCCAAGAGGAACATGAAACTTTGGATAAGTGGAAGGAGCATGATATGAGAGCCAAGTGTTACATGCTTGCTTCTATGAGTAATGAGTTACAAAAGCAGCATGAGAACATGCAAAGTGCGAGTGAGATCCTCCTTCACTTACAAGAATTGTATGGTGAGCACAGCAGGAATGCTAGGTAAGAGATATCTAGACAGTTATTCCGCATGAGGATGTCTAAGGGACAGAATGTTGGGGATCATGTCCACAAGATAATTCGGCTGATTGAGCAGCTGGAACATCTTAACTTTAACATGGATTTCCAACTGTAAACGAATTTGATCCTTCAGTCCCTTCCTGAGTCATTTGGGAATTTTGTGACAAATTTCTATATGACTAAACAGGAATGTACCTTGGCTGGTTTACTCAACATGCTGGTTATTGCCCAAAAGAATATGCCAGGCAATAAAGGAAAAGAGGTAGCTTTGATTGCAACTTCTTTTACTAGAAAGTCCAACAAGAAGAAGGGCAATAAGAAAAAGAAACCTTAAATTCCTGGTCCTTCCAAGAAGATAGCTAAACTGAAAGGGAAGAATAAAGCTGATGGAGGCAAAGGAAAGTATTTCCACTGCCAGCAAGATGGGCACTGAAAAAGGAACTGCCCATGGTATCTTGCTTCACTGAAGGACAAGAAGGATACACCTTCGGAAGGTATGTCCTTATCTTGTTATTTAAATTCTGATGATACTCTTAGTTCATCTATAGCTTGGGTTTTAGATACTGGTGCCAGTTCTCACATTTCTTATGATATGCAGGAACTAGTAAACAGTAGCAGCTTGCGTTCTCAAGATGTTAGACTTCGAATTGGCGATGGCTTAACTGTTGAAACTTTAGCCATAGGATCTAAATCTTTTTACATGTCTGGACATGTTTTGTGTTTGAATAATATCTTATATGTACCTGATGCTTTTAAGAACATTATTTCGATATCTAGTTTGACTAGAGATGGATATGAATTTCAGTTCACAGATGATGTTTGTAATATTTATTTTTTAAATAAATATGTTGGCTCGGGTTATATATATGATGGTCTTTATTATTTGGATAATAATGATAAACATAAATTGAATGCAAGTGATCTAAATGAATGTAATGTCATGATGAAAATCAACTCAAGTTTAAAATATATTTAGCACTTATGGTTAGGTCATATTGCAGAAGATAGGATTGCAAAACTGGAGAAAATGGGGATTCTATCCTCATTGGGTTCTGAACCTACTCCAACTTGTGAATCCTATCTTCAAGGCAAAATGACCAAATCACCCTTTGTTGGACAAGGGCTAAAAGCTAAAAATATTTTGGAGCTAATACATAGTGATGTATGTGGTCCATTTAAAAAAATGGCTAGAGATGGTTTTTATTATTTTATTACCTTTACTGATGGTAAATCAAGGTTTGGGTATTTGTATTTGATGAAATACAAACATGAATCCTTTGAAAAGTTCAAAGAATTTAAATCTGAAGTAGAAAATCAAACAGGAAAAAGAATTAAAGCTCTTTGATCAGATCGTGGAGGTGAATACTTGAGTATTGAATTTGATGAATACTTGAAAGAGCATGGCATTGTTTCCCAGCTGACTCCTCCAGGAACACCACAGCTGAATGGTGTATCTGAAAAGAGAAATCATACCCTATTGGATATGGTACGTAGTATGACGAGCTATACTGATATGCCAATCTCCTTTTGGGGATTTGCATTAGAATCAACTTTGCATGTTCTGAATAGGATTCCATCAAAATCAGTATCTTCCACACCTTATGAGATATGGCATGGAAGAAAATCAAGTCTTAAGCACGTTAAGATTTGGGGTTGTCCAGCTTATATCAAAAAGCTGAACATTGATAAATTGGAAACCAGATCAGAAAAGGGTCGATTTGTTGGATATCAAAAAGAGGGTTTTGGATATTATTTCTATTTGCCTACATCGTAAAAAGTTGTGGTAAGTAGAGATGCCACATTTCTTGAACAACAATTTGTTCAAGAAGGAGGCAAAGGAAGGCAAATAGAGTTAGAATTGGAGAATTCTGACCAACCAACAGATCAGATGGATATAGATTCATCTAGTCAACCTACACCTGTTGATGAAACATCTACTGTAATTCCTCGCAGATCAACCAGGATATCTCACCCACCAATGAGATATGGTTTTCTTCATGAAGAAGAATAAGGATTGTCTACTCATGAAGAAGTAGATCATGGAGATGATCCATTTACCTATGAAGAAGCTAAATCAGATATAGACTCTTCAAAATGGATTGATGCTATGAAATCCGAAATTGATTCCATGTATAAGAATCAAGTTTGGGATCTTGTTGACCCACCTAAAGGTATTGTACCTATAGAGAATAAATGGGTTTTTAAGAAGAAAATTGGTTTTGATGGCAAAGTATAGACCTATAAAGTAAGGCTAGTAGCGAAAGGGCTTCGCCAAAGGCAAGGAATCGACTATGAGGAGACTTTCTCGCCTGTTGCCATGCTTAAATCAATTAGAATTTTATTAGCAATAGCTGCATACTATGATTATGAGATTTGGCAGATGGATGTCAAAACAGCTTTTCTCAATGGATACATTGAAGAAAATATTTTTATAGAATAACCTAGGGGTTTTGAATCCTAAGATGGTTCCAAAGTATGCAAGCTAAAGCGATCCATTTATGGGTTGAAACAAGCTTTGAGGAGTTGAAACATCCGTTTTGATGAAGCCATTAAGTCATTTGGTTTTATAAAAAATGAGGATGAGCCATGTGTATATAAAAAGGTTAGTGATAGTGTTGTTACTTTTCTTGTTTTATATGTGGATGACATTTTATTGATGGGTAATAACACAGGTATTTTTACAACTGTAAAGGTATGGTTGTCAAATACATTCTCCATGAAAGACTTAGGGGAGGCAACCTATATTCTTGGGATTCGCATTTATAGAGATAGAGTGAAAAGAATAATTGATTTATCCCAAAGTCTATACTTGGAAAAGGTGTTAAAGAGGTTTAACATGCTTGATTCCAAGAGAGGATTGTTACCAGTGAGATATGGGGGAACCAAACCAAACCGAAGAACTGCACCGAACCAACAGGAACCGTACTGAACTAAAGTTATTTTGATACTTTGATTCGGTTCTGGTTATTCATTAAGAATTGAATTAGAACCGTATCAAACCATAATCGAACTAAGAACCGAATTTATACTATATTTTTTAAGATGTATTATATGCTTTCAATATAATATATATATATATATATATATATATATATATATATATATATATATATATATATATATATATATATATATATATATATATTAATTCTTAATTACATTCGTATCTTATAGTTAAACATTATATGATTAATAAATAGTTAAAATGTATATTATGTGATATACTATTATATTATATAATATATTTAATCCTAAATTATATATGCACCTTAGAGTTAAAGATTATATAATTTAAAAATAACTAAAAGATATATTATATGATATATTATGTATTAATAACTCAATTTAAAAATTAAATGCTAATTCAAGTATAATTTTTTAAGGAAATAATTACGTAAAATTATTTTAAGAACCGATAATCGAATTGAAATCGTACCGAACCGAATCGAAATCGAAGAACTGATAACTGTATTGAACTAAAACTGAAACAATGAATAACCGAATTGAAATTATACTGAAATTTTTGTTCGATTCTAATTCTTAGGCAAACCTCAAACCAAACTGAAATCGAACATCCCTAAATGCAGCTAGTGGAGGTGCTTTGGTAGATAAGACACCTGAAGCAACAAAGAACTTGATATCAAATATGACTACAAATTAACAACAGTTTGGAGTAAGGAATGATCCACCTACAAGAAGAGTCAATGAGGTAAGTACATCTTCCTTAGAAAATCAAATAGATAATTTGACTTCTCTTGCTAGCTAGTTAGTTATAGGGAATGTGCAACAAGTGAGGACATGTAGTGTATGTGTAGCACAAGAACATCAAATTGATATTTGTCCTACATTGTAAGAGGATTCCATTGAGCATGCAAATGCAATTGGAGAATTTCCT
Source organism: Hevea brasiliensis (assembly GCF_030052815.1). Lineage (NCBI taxonomy): Eukaryota > Viridiplantae > Streptophyta > Magnoliopsida > Malpighiales > Euphorbiaceae > Hevea > Hevea brasiliensis. Next base: position 36,369 of record NW_026614915.1, on the reverse strand, counting down.
TATCCACCACAAAGGAAGTATGATCTTTATGCAAATACATATAATCAATGATGGAGAAATCATTCTAACCTTAGCTATAGCAATCAAACATAAAGGAACACATTTCCTAATCGACTCCCTGATTTCAACAAAGTGCAACCTCAGTTTTAAAGACAATTATAATTAATAACTTAAGATCAAGATATGTCTTTAGAAGATATTATCAAATCTCTTACTACTAATACTATAAATTTTTAAAAAGAAATAAGGATAAGTATTTAAAAATTTATATGTTTATATTTTAAATTTATAATATATTAAATTTAAATAAAAATTAAAAATCATAAATATTTATGAAGATCGAGTTGAAGGAAGGTAAATGTAACGTGGAAGATTTTGTTTTTTTTTTTTTTTTTTCCATTTAAAACAATTGTGATCCGTAAGATTTGTAGTGGTGATTTCTGTACTTAGTAATTATATTGATATTTTAATATTAAATGGTAAACAAATCGTAGAAAATAATTTTTGCGTAAAAAAAAAAAAACAAAAGGCGCTATTTGCAAGAGTTGTCATTATCGTTTGTGAAAATTTCCTCTGATTTGCATGATCGATAGGACAAGATTGCCCCACTTCTTTTAAGCGGCTGCCCCCACTCCTTTGCATTCAACATATTTTTATGTTAATCATTGCATTCAACATTGATGATTACGAATTAATGCATATTTATGATGACAAAATTCCTTTCCCATTTTAAGTTTTATTTTAATTATTTTTTATAAAATTAAAAAATATATATATATTAATTTTTTTTAAATTTATTTTTATTTATTATTATTTTAATATATTTATCTCTTCTTATTACATTTTTTATTATAATTAAATAAAATAATATTTTAATAAATTATTAATATGAAAAATAAGATTATTTAAATTTTTATTAATTTTTATATAAAAATACTTAAGATAAAGGGAGTAATCATTATGAACGGTATTATTTTATTTTTGATCTAGATAATCTAATTTTAGTGTTTAATTATTGGATCTCACCAATCAAACTGTTACTATTACACCAAGATTAAAAAATAAAAAAAAAATATAAATCTCATTGAAAGTTATTTTATTTTATTTTATATTGGCATTGATCTTCTTAAAGCAATCAAATCTCAATTGAACCTAAAGTTGAATCAAAGAATTTTTCTTTGAAAATTAAACAAAAAAGTCTACCAAAATTGAAGTTGAATGCAATCAAAAATAAAAATCATATAATCAAAAACTCCCCAAATTATAACTCAATAAAAAAACGAAAATTACAAGAATTTAAACTCCCCAAATTAAAAGTTTTTTAACTTAATTATGAAAAATTTTAAAAAATTAATACAATAAATAATTCACATAAAATTTTGAATTTTTTCAGTTAATTGACCAAATTTTTATGATCGGGAGATGAAAATGTTGTTTACTATTTTATCCACCCGCTTCGAAGCGCGTAATTGTGGGATTTTGGCAAATAGAACGGTGCGTTTCGTCGTAGCACAGAAAGATATTTGGGCTCAGACTAATTAAGACAAGCTTCATATGAACGTCCAATATATGTGGGCTTCATCCATCTCTCTCTCATCCGTAAACTAAACAATCTTCTCCATTTTTTTTTTAAATAAATTATGAATATATATACACATATAACAAGGAGTTATTACTTAAAAAAATGATATGTAATACTTTATTTAAAAAATTTATCACATGTTATTTTTTTAATTATTACTATTATTTAAAATATTATTATATATTTATGATTTAAATTATTATTTTTTAATTTACTTTTTAAAAAATTAAAACATTTTGTAATTAAATCAATATGTAAAAATTATTTATATTATTTATAAATACTTATTTTTTAATTATCATTATTATTTATAATACTATTTTAATATTTATTATTTAAATTATTATTATTTTTAATATTTAAATTTTAAGAAATTAAGATTTTTTATGATTAAATGTAATATTTTAAAATTATTTATATTTTTTTTATAAATTTATTTATGTAAAAAATATTATTTACCACATATTATCATTAATAATAATAATAATAATAATAATAATAATAATACAATATCATTTATATCCTTTAATTTAAAGAAAATTGATCACTAATTTATAATTTAATAATCAATAATAAATATTCTCATTTATATTAATTATTATTTAATTCTTTTATTTCTTTTTAAATTATCATTATTATTTACAATATTATCTTAATATTTATTATTCAAATTATTAATTTTTTATTTAATTTTTAAAAATTAAGACATTTTATAATTAAATATAATATTTTAAAATTATTTATATTATTTTATAAATATTAATTATTATTTAATTATTATTTTTTAATTATTATTACTATTTATAATACTATATTAATATTTATAATTTAAATTATTACTTTTTTGTTTAACTTAAAAAAAATTAAGACCTTTTATGATTAAATATAATATTTATAAATTATTTATATCATTTGTTTTATAAATTTATTTATGTAAAAATATTATTTATCACATGTTGCCCTCCATAATAATAATAATAATAATATGTCATTGATGGTCATTAATTTATGATCTCATAATCAGCCTTCATATAATTTACTCAACCTTAAATTATTTGATATCTTTAATAGATATTTTTATTACATTGTTATATTTTTTTATTATTTTTATTTTAAAATCTTTATTAAAAAATTTAAAAGACAAAAAATATAGTTTATATTAAAAGTTATAAATATAAAATATAAAGACTTAGCTTATTTACAATCAATATATATTACTTTTTATGTTAATATTTAATATTTTTTTATTTTATTTTTTTAAGATTAATTAATATTTATTATTATTATCATTATGGCCAACTTATGACCGTTTAATTGAAATGGCCACGTAAATAATAAATATTTTACTGTTATAAAAATTAAATTTGAATGTTTGTTATAGTTTTTTAATTAAATAATATTTAATTATAAATTAATTTTTTATTTACATAATTTTTATTTATTTAACTATATGTAGTATATCATGTAAGAAATTTAATACATATCAAATACTCTTTTCTCATTAAATATTTTCATTTCACCTAAATGTTCTTAAATCTTTTTTTAATTTATATTATTTTTTATTATTTTTTTTCAAAAGTTATTAGTTATCATTCTTAAAATTTATTTATTTAAATATATTTAATTAATATTTATTTAATTATTAAATTTTTATAAATTTCTTATTTAATATTTCTTAAACTTTTGAATATTTTATTTTATTATAATTATACATCAAATGTAATGATAACTAATATTTTAATTATTTATTTTTCATTATTATTAAATTTTAATAGATTTATTTTTAAATTTTAATTAAATATCTAAATTTTTATGTATAAATTATCTTTCATAGAAGTATAATTTTTAGAATAAATTATAAATATAATTGCATAAAAAATGTAGCTACAAATAAAGATAATTGAAACAATTAAAGTTGCAGTATTAAAATTATAAAATTTATTTTTTTTTAAAATTAAGTATTTTTAATATTTATTATATTAATAGAAAATTATGATATTTTAAATTTTTAATTTTTATGAAATGTATTTATTTTATATTATAAATTTATATAAAGTGATAACCATTTTTGTCAAATAATTATTTTGTTAAAAATATATCATATTAATAAAAAAAGAATTTATATTTAGATATAGTATTTTTAAAAAATAATAATGTTATACATATTCATTATTATTACAATTAAATAATTCAATTCATTGCTATTAATTTATTTTTTTATTATATTAATAATTAAAAAAATTATTATATTTATATATTTTTAAAATAATATTATTTTCTTATTTATATAATGTATTTTTTGTAATTTACAAAAAGTAAATATTGATTTATATAAATTATGAGATAAAATATAAAAATTTCATAAAATTTAAATTAATTTTTGAATAAAGTATTTTTATTACATTTTAAATGAAATAATCGTAAAAACTATTATTAATATATGTATAAAAAGAATTAAATAGGTATTTTAATTAATTATATCATAAATTAATTAAAAATTTGTTATTATAACAAGTAAAATTTTATTTAAATTAAAATAAATAAGAGATAAATTCTAATTTAAAATTAATTTAATAATAATAATTTATTTTATTTAAAATGTAATTAAAAATTAAATTAAAAAATAAAAATTATAAGTTGCCCATTCACGGCATGTGCATTATGCTAGTTATATACTATTATTAGTGCATCCGATCAGGAGCCCTATCTCTCAGGATCCCTTCAATTCCTGAAATCTTTCCTCCTCCTTTTATAGTTTCTTGGATTCCTACTCCCCAAAGAGCTTTGAAATTAAAATCTGATGTTGCTTGGAAGGATAATTGTCAACTTACTTATATTGTAGTAATGGTTAGAAATTTCAAAGGTGAGATCATTGATAGTGTAGCAAAGAAATTTATTTAGACTAACCCTCTAGCCGAAGAAGCTCAGGCTCTTTTAGAAGTGGTTTTACTGGCTAAGAATATTAGTGCTACCTCAATCATCTTTGAATCAGATTTGGCATTGCTTATTTTAGCTCTATCTGATTCTCTATTCATAAATTGGTATATTCAAACTTCAGTTGCAGTAATTAAAAGTATCATATATTGTTTTAAAGAAGTGCATTTTTCTTTTATTAAAAGACAAGCTAACAAAATAGCAAATTGTGTTGCAAAATTTTTATTTAAAAATTCATTATCTTGTAATTGGATTTGTAATTTGTCGCTAGAACGTTGCTCTATTTTGTCTACTAATGCTCTTGTGGCTAGTTAAAGCAAAAGTTTTGCTTAAAAAAAAAAAGATTGTGGTTTATTTTTTTATTTAAAATATTTACAGTTTTTAAAAAGATAAATTATAATTTAGTTTGATTTAGTAAAATCTATAATTTTTTTATATTTTTAAATCTATTTATGTAGTCATACTATGTAAATTTTAGCCAGAGAAGCTCAGGCTTTTTTAGAAGTGATTTTGCTGGCTAAGAACATTAATGCTATCTTAGTAATCTTTGAATCAGATTTGGCATCGCTTATTTTAGCTCTATTTGATCCGTTGCTCATAAATGCATATTCAAACTTCAGTTGCAGTAATTAAAAATACCATCTTTTGTTTTAGAGAAGTGCAGTTCTTTTTTATTAAAAGACAAGCTAACAAAACAGCGTATTGTTTTGCAAAACTTTTATTTAAGAATTCATTATCTTGTAATTAGATTTGTGATTTGCCATCAGAACTTTGCTATATTTTGTCTGCTAATGCCTTTGTGGCTAGTTAATGCAAAGGTTTTGCTTGAAAAAAAAAAAGATTATGGTTTATTTTTTATTTAAAATATTTACATATTTTTAAAAAGATAAATTATAATTTGGTTTAATTTAGTAAAATCTATAATTTTTTTCTATTTTTAAATCTATCTATGTAGTCATACCATGTAAATTTTAATAAACTTCCAGATGAGTCCGTATCCCTAGAATCACAGTTAAGTCATACTAATTTTATTAAGAATAAACTATACTTTTTATCTGAAATAATTTAGTTAATTAGATTTAGTAAAACCTATAAATTAGTTTTATAAATTATAATTATTAAAAATATAGATAAATTTTTTAAAGACGTTAAAAATTTTGATAAATTATAAAATTATCTATACATTTTACAAAAATGATCCCAAAGCATTATAACTATTTATAAATTAGCACTTATATTTTTATAACTAATAAATATATAAGGATTAATATGTAAATAGTTATAATTATTAAAATTTAAATTAATTACTTTAAGGCACTTATATTTTTGTTAATTACAAATTCATCTTTACATTTTAATAATATAATATAAAACATAAATACAATTTAATAGTTAATTTTGTAAAATTTCACCTATTAATTAATAGTTAATTTTGTAATTAATAGTACTAAAAATTTTAACATGAAAAATTTGTAAAATTTAAATTTAAATAATTAAAATTTTTAAATTTACCACATTTGGGACTATTTTGTTAATAAATCAACACCTCAAGAACTATTTTGTATAGTGAAATTCATAAATGAAGAGCATTTTGATATATATATATATATATATATATATATATATATATATATATATATATATATATATATTAAATTACTAGTAATTTGGATGAAAAAATTAATAAAAGGACTGATCCATGAGTTTTTTAAAATATTAAGGACTAAATAAATAAATTTTAAAAATATAAAGATTAATATATAAATTTTACTAAATCACATAAACTAATGTGTAGATTTTGTCATAACTTATAAAATAAATTATTTTAGATATAAAATATGTAAAGGGCAATTTAATCATTTTTATAAAAATGAATGACGATTTAACAATAATTTTAACTGTCATGAACTAAGCAAGTGAATTTTAAAATTACAAAATCTAATTTATAAATTTTTCACTAAGTTATCAATTATTTATTTTACTTAGCTATTCCGGAATATAAAATGTTTTCAAATTTTTAAAAAGGAAGTATTGAACATGTTCTGTTGACTTGTTGTTATGCCCGTCGGATCTGGGCCCATTTGCGAGTTGTGTTTTCAAGCAGTTCATCTCCTAAGTTCAATGTTTGGTTCTTACAAGTCTTACGTTGGAAATAGCAGTCATGGTCGGTTCCTACACCATGTTGGAACATTATGATATGTGGAAACGGCAGTCATACTTTTCTGAGCAATCTGATACATAAGATTTTAGCCAAGTGTTATTAAAATTTTATTTTTAATGAAAATTGTTATATTTTAATTATAAAAATTTAAAAATACATCATTAAAAATAATATTTAAAAAATAAGTTAAATTATATATATATATATATATATATATATATATATATATATATATATATATATATATATATATATATATATATATTAAAACCAAGTCTTAAAAATGGCTTTACAAAAATATGTCAATTCATTAAATGAGATGACTTATCATATTGACATGTAACACACTTTTTTTTAATTTCATATTTTTTATATAAAAATTAATTTATTATTTTAAATATTATCTTTGATTGAAATATTTTTAAATTTTAATTATTAAAATTATATATTAGACATAAAAATAATAATTATTTTAAATTTATTTACTATATATTTTAAGAATTCTAAAATTAATAAGTTTACATGATGAGACATTATAAAATTCTACTCATTATATTATACATTTCTAAAATAAATTATTTTTTCGATTAGATAAAAAAAATAGTGAATTATTTTATAAAAATTATATTTATATATATATAAACAATTATTTATAAATTTAAAAATTATTTCAAAAATATTTATTATATTTAAAGTATAAGAATTTTGATAATAATATTTTAAAAATCATTGAATTAATTTAAATTTAATTAACTAATATAATTAAATTTAACTTTTAACTTTTTAACTTAAGGTTCTACTTGATTTACGATTCAAATAAAAAAAATCGTGTTTTTTTTTATTTTGTTCATTATTTTATTGGTATATCAATTAGTTTAAAAAATATCTATTAATCAATTTATTTATTTATTCTCACCTAAAATAAAATTATAACTATTTAAAAATTTTATTATTAACATATTTTTATATTATTATTGTAAAAATAAAAATATATATTAATTTATATTATTAAAATAAAATAATAAATAATCTGCATATTTAGATAAACAACATGAGAATTCTTTTAAATATATATATATATATATATAATTTTTTTTTCTTAAAAGAATTCTTATGTTTAATGTATTTGTCAACTAATAATAATAATAATAATAATAATAGAAGCACATTTCACGTGTTATTCTATCTAATTGGTCATAATATATTTTTCAAAAGATTTTTTTAAAAAATTATAAAAATTACGTTAATTTCAATAAAAAAAATTTACAATATTTAAATTAATGTTGAAATAGAAAGATATATACATAAAAATTATTTAGATAATAATTAATATAATAGAGACGGAGGGATTGGCGCAATCATGAAACATATGTTTTTTTGAATTAATTTAGTGTCCTGTAACTCGTGTACTGTGCACGTTCAATATTATATGCCGTGATGTTTTTTTTTCTTGCTTCATATAGTATGTTCTTCTCTCTCTCTCATTACAACTAACCATCCATATTCTCAACGTTTTTATTATTTTCTTCTATCGAAAAGTTTAACAAATTTTAAAATGAAGCTCTGAAAATATACTTTTTTAGCCTAACTTTTACTCTACACGCCCACATCATTTTATTTCAATCTTTATCCAAAAAAGAAAAAAAAAAAAACACTTTATTTCCAAGCTATTAGCTGTAATCAATTTCCTTTTTCTGTACTACTTATCACTGTGATCATACAAAATATATCTACATGTGTTGCACGCCAACATGTTAACACATATATATTAATAAAAAAAATTAATTTTTAATAGTATAAAAAATTAACCCTTAATAACATAATTTACGTAACGAATAGAATGAGTATATTGTTGTCCCAAAGAAAGTGACCAAGAGGGGGGTGAATTTGACACTTTAGACAATTTTTCAGTCCTTGCTCAAGACTTAATGAAAAATTGAGGCTTTGCACTTCTATGTATATGTATAACTCTGTTCCTATGATGTAATTTAAGTAATCAATCAAGTTATGCACAAATACTAGGTCATACACAAAATAATTACTTGATATCAAGTGTATTTTCTCACATATAATTCAAAGTTTGCAATATTAGCTCAATAAAACAAATTCTCAACACATTCAATATATAATCAGAAAATCAAAGTGCTGAAAATTAAAGAGTTAAGGGAAGAAGAGAATCAAACACAGTGTTTATAGTGGTTCAGCTCTGTTAGCCTACATCCACTCTTCCCAAAGTCCCACTTTGAGAGTCACTCTACTATTTGATCTTTTCAACAAGCAAGATTCAAAGCCTTTACAATATCAACAAGCTTCCCAGGTGCTTGAGGACCTTTACAACGTCTTTGCTTCCCACAAAAGACCACAAGCTTCACAAGGTGCTTGAAAACCTCCCACAAGCTTCACAAGGTGCTTGAAAACCTTCCACAAGTGTGTCCTCACACTTACACAACCTTAAATAGGTTTTGGTGTAGAAGAAATCACTCTCAATAACTCTCAGATACAGAATTTAATGCTAGAAGATTGAGAGAGAAGATTTGCCACTCAAGCTCAAGAGTAATTGAATGAAAGCTTCAAAAATACCACAATAAATTCACTATGAATAAGAGCACTTTCATTAGTTAGAATTGTAGTAAATGATGCCTTTTATAGGTGCTTTTCATTGCCAAAAACGTCTGCTGGAGAGTGTGTCCAACGGCTCTTTAATTTTCAAAAAACTAGCCGTTATTGCTTAGAAAGTCGTGCAGCAGAGTTGAGTCAGGTCAGGTCATAAAAATAGTTAACTAAAATTTTCACCGGTTAACTAGTTTTGTAAGATAGAGAATTTTAGACATCAAAACCGATTAACTAATTTTCGTAACGGGTTAACTAATTTCGCTCATCGACTTAAAAATTGAAATTTTGAGTTTTTGAAGAAAGGTTGTAAAAATTATTTTGACCATTCAAAAACCTTAGGAATGATATAAAAACACTTTCTAAACCCTTGAATCTAAAAATAAAATTGATTTTAGGTCTCAAATGGCATAAATTCTCCAATCTTGTACAATGGACCTAAGAACTTAATTTCTATCATATTTCTTCATGGACTTTGATTCGTCTTGTGTTATACAAGATGATAAACTCCTTTTATATCAGCAATGTCAATAGAATAGTCCTTCCATCAATGTCTTTGCATATCATGACCTATAAAATCACTTCAAACACTTATGCACAAAAGGTTAATGTATATTTCATTAAGTTTTGTTATTATCAAAATCAAGCTCATTTTAGCTTATAGGGCCTACATATATCTCATCCATCTTTGTTTATATTAATTCTTGCAGCTATGTTGCTTTGTATTAGTGTAGATAAAAAAATGTTTTAATGGACCTTTTATTGTAGCATTGATTTCAATATAAACATTATTTTAAACAACTTTGAAAGATAAAATTTTCAAATAAAAATTTATTTATTTAGAAAATTAATTGAAGTTAAAAAAAAAGGTTAATCTATCATTAGAAAAGAAACTGACTTATACTATTATATAATACAAGTAGTTGTTTATATTTAGGTTATAAGAGATGACGGATTTAGAAAAAAAAAAATAATATATAATTTTCTTTAAGAGATAACTATTTTTTTTTAATAAAAAAGTATCAAACCTCTATTACAGCTATAATTATATATATATTAATGTTAGATTTGGAAGATTAAAAAAAAAAACCACTAACAAATTTTTATGAAATATTTAATCGTGCCTGTCAAACCCTAGTCCTTGGAAATATTTGTTTTATGCAGTGCTAGGAATATGTGCACGTGTATCACATTCCCTCTGTACATAGTATTTACGGCTAATTATTAAATATATTAAAAATATTTTTCCTTTCTCAAAAAAGTAAATTCTACATAATTATAAAACATATGCATGTATACTGAGTTATTAGGTGTAAGCTTTATCTTCCTCTGTTTGTAGCGTATAAATAGCCAAGAAAGCTTAATGATTACCAACTCATTAAGCTTGGATCCACCTCTACTTCAGTACTAATTGATCATACAAAGTTTAATAATTTACTTTCTTCACTTTCATGGCTTCCGATCTCTCTGTCATCCTTCCTCGTGTCCTCATCGTCTCTAGACGCAGCGTTCGCAAGAACAAGTTCGTAGATTTTGTGGGTAGGTTGATTTTCCTTTTTTGAATTTCCCTTTTCAGTCTTTAAACGTATAGTATATAACCAACATGCATTTTCTGTGTAAAATTTTCAGGTGAATATCACCTTGATCTTATAGTAGGCTACGGTGCCTTACCCGTTATTGTGCCTCGTGTTAGTGGGGTGCATATGTTGCTGGACAGTTTTGAGCCGATCCATGGTGTTCTTCTTTGTGAAGGAGAAGATATTGATCCATCTCTCTATGAAGCTGAAACAACTAATCTTTCACCAGAAGAGTTGGAACAAATCAGGAGGCTGCACGCAAGCGATACAGCTATCGACAAAGAAAAGGATTCAATTGAATTAAGGCTTGCTAAACTTTGCCTGGAAAGGAACATACCTTACTTGGGAATTTGCAGGGGTTCACAGGTTCTAAATGTTGCCTGCGGAGGTACCCTTTATCTAGATATAGAAAAGGAGATATCAAACAAGTTCGTGGAGTCCCGGAGAGTGAAGCACATTGATTATGATAATTATGATGGGCATAGACACGTGATTAAGGTAGTTGAGAGCAGCCCTCTGCACCATTGGTTCAAGGATTCTCTGGAAGAGGGTAAAATGGAAATTTCTGTTAATAGTTACCACCACCAAGGCGTTAAGAGGTTGGCCCAAAGATTTGTGCCAATGGCTTATGCACCTGACGGATTGATTGAAGGGTTTTATGATCCAGATGCCTATAATCCTGAAGAGGGTAAGTTTATAATGGGACATCAGTTCCATCCGGAGAGAATGAGGCAGCCTGATACCAATCAATTTGATTATCCAGGATGCCCAAAGGCTTATCAGGTATCTATGAGATGTTTCAATATGACATAAATAAATTGATGTATTATTAGTCTATGCGTTTGGAGTAACATGAAGATGCGTGTATGCAGGAATTTGTGAAGGCTGTAATTGCCTATAAGAAGAAGCTTAATATCACAACATCAGTGCCAAAGCCTATGAAGCTAAATCAAGAAATGAAGAATAAAAGAAAAGTTATAATATGGAGCTTCTCAATTGCAAGAAATATGTTTACTACTGGCCAAGAGCTGCACCCATCAAAAGAATCAGAGCTGAAAGCTGAAGCAGAATTTCTACAGGTATATAAATTAGATTAATTAGCTTCTCGATCTGTTCAGAAATTATGATCTTATTCTCTATATATCTCACTTGATTAATTTATCATTGCAGTGCAACACAGCTTTGAGTTTCCAACAAAAGAATAGGCTAGAGCAGATAGGAGCAAAAGTAAGGAATGGTGGATCCTACATTGAGAGATTGCAGTTGAATGAGGAAAGTGAAAGGCAAGCAAAAAATGTGATGGGAAAAATGTCGATAGAGCAGTTATCTGATCTCCTGTCTTTCTACCACATGATGGGCCAGATTTGCTCAGAGGTCCTGGAAAGAAAGCTTAACGGCATTAATTGTCAGTGAGATCGCGTACTTAATTCACAGGAATCGCATGGGGTATGGATTCCTGGGTTTCTTTTCACGTGTGAATGATGCAAAAGGGCAATTATCTTCATTTTCCTATATGTGTGCTCAAAATGAGCAAAAGATCAATGTCGTTATTCATAAATTATTACAAAAGCTTGTTCTCTACTTAATTCAATTTTATATTTTACTGATTAATTATTGAACTTAACATAGTTGGAATACTGTTCAAAGAGCTGAAAGGGAATGATTTTACCACTGAGGAATACATCCGATGCAGACACCATATATAGCTACTTAGGACGCGTTTATTGATGCCGTTTTTATCAACTGAGAATACTTTTAGAATATCTTCTTCACCTAAATAAACATATATTTTATTACGGTTTTAATTTGATAGTAATGGAGTTATAATTAGACTATAAAATTTTGAGTTTGAGTTTTAGTTAGAGTCAATTGTATAAAAATAAATATATATTTTAATTATTTTCACTTTTTAATTTAAAATGAGTAGCTTTTTTTTTTAAATTAATAAGCGATGAGAGTTAAATATTGAAAATTTAATCTTAATTATTAATGATTAAAATTATACAAATATGATTTATCATATTCAATAATATAGGAATATCAATCCCTAATATACTATTTGAGTAAGAGTAATTTACTTAAAGAAGCAGGATGTTTCTCATGTTGTTAATTAGAATATTTTGATAACGAAATATGTTTTCATTATTTATTTATTTTATGAAAAATAATTTATATATATTAAAAACATTTTTAATAAGAAATAATTTTGTAAATGAAAATATTTTTCGACTGTAATTTTAAATTAATGATATGTATTTATATAATTATATATAAATATTTTTATATTTTAATAAGATTATTAAAATTTAAAAAATAATTTTTTATTCTGAACAAAAGTAATTATTTTCTTTAAAAATTATTTAATTTTCTTTTTTTATTAAATAAATATTTTTTATTAATTAATTTTTTGAGTGTCTTAAATATTAAAAAAATAAAAAATATTTTTCAATAAAATATTTTTCACAAAAAACAAATGTAACCTAGGTCATAATTGATTAAAAGCTCAATAACATCAAGACTTTGAGCAATTTAAAAATAAAAAAATCACTTGCACAATATTTTACTAGAGCTTGAACTACTGATGAGTGATTACTTCTTTATAGCAAAAAGCAAGTAAATGCGGCAGTGCTTGCAGCACCCTTATATTATTGATTTTTTTTTTCACATCAATAAAAATCATATATAAAATATTAATAAAATATATTTATATGTCTCATTATTAAATATATAATTATATATTATTTATAATATATCTCTATTGCATTGTTTTTCATAATAAAGGTGTAAGAATATATGCATTTTCTTAGCATATAAAAAAAATATTTATTCATCATTTCTTAATACTTTTAATTTAGAAAAATAATAAAAAATCATGAGTGCATTATATATAAATAAATTGTGCATACCAAAAGAAAAGTATAATGCATGATAAAAATAAAAAAAATCATGACAAGATCGAAAATAGCAATGCGTAATAAGAACGAAAAATGATAATAATGTTTTATTTTTAATTTTGTTTGAATTTATATATATTTTAATTTTTAATTTTTTTATTACTTAAATATTCATTATTGAAAAAATTAATAAAAATATGTTTTATACTAAAGTTGATGATCCCTTTTATATTATTTAAATTTTTTTTATTAAAATATCTAAATAATAATTTTACACAAATTTTAAATAAATCCAACAATAAATTTAATAACTAAAATTGAAAAAAAAAAGTTTTAAAAACAATAAAAAGAAATGCATATTTGTATGATGGTTTCACAAAAATACTCCTATAATTCAATAACTTGATATTAAAAAAATGTAAATCACAAAAAAAAAATAGTGGTATGGTAGTAATAATCATGCTAGTACTAAAATTGAAGTGTTTAGAGTTTGAATTATAACAAAATATTTATCTTTGTTAGCTCCTTGGAGAAAAAAAAAAATATATTGTTTATCAATTAATAAATCTTATTATAATTTAATCTTTTAAATCGAGTGAAGGGTTGACATTTTAATAAAAAAAAAATAATTTAAAAATTTTAAACAATATATTTTAGTTTAACTTTTTAAGTTCGATGAGTGGAATAAAATTTTAATGTAAAAAGAGTAATTTTTTTAAAAAAAAATCTGAAATAATGTCGTCGTGATTAGGGCTGAGCACAATACGGTTCAAACCGAAAAACCGAACCGAACCGATTCAATTCGGTTCAATCGGTTCGGTTTTAAAAGTTAATCGGTTCGGTTCGGTTCGGTTTTAATTTATAAAAATTTCGGTTATTTCGGTTCGGTTCGGTTTTGAAGATAAAAAATCGGTTAAACCGAACCGAACCGAATAGTGATTTATATAGTCAAATCGAACTAAATCGAACCGAATCGATTTTTGAATTAATTTATTTTTATGGAAAGTTTATGAATTATATTTAATTATATATATATTAATTATTTAATTTCATTGATTAATGGTTATTAGGTTCAAACCAAAGTTAAAATTAGACCAAATAACTTGAAAATCAAGTCTAAATTAAAAAATCAATCAAAAATCAAACCGATCGGTTTAAATCGAACAGAACCGAATTAAAACGGTTCGGTTTGATTCGGTTTTTCACTAATTTCGGTTCGGTTCGGTTCGGTTCGGTTTGAACCGATTGCTCACCCCTAGTCGTGATTACCGTTAAACTTAAAAGATTTTAAACAAATTTAAAAATAAAATCTAAAAAAATTGATGCTTAAGAGTGGAGGAAAACTACATGGTAGAGTAGAGGAAAAGGGGCATTGGTTAGTATTCCAACGGTACACTCCAAATTCTTATTAATTTAAATATAGATATATAAATTACTTTTAAATAATTATTTATAATTTTTAGTTTCTAGCTAATTCAAATAATTATTTGCCGGAAATTATAAAAATATCAAAATGTAAATAAATAATTGGATTTTAATTATATATGGCCCTTATTCTATTCAAGTTTTCCGCTTGAGATTTTGATTTGGGCTTCCAATGCAACTCGCCTATTCAAATTAAGAATTATGACCCAAAACTTTGGCATAGTTTTAAGTCACAGTCCTAAAAATTCTTTACCTTCTTATGGTTTCCATTAGCTAGAATTTATAAAAATCTTTGCCTCATTTTAAAGATTTAAAAATTTTCAACGTTCTTTTCATCCACGAATTGGACTCCATTAATACGATATTTATAATACTCAAGTTTGAAAATTCAATTTAACTCAACTTAATCATCACTACTTAAAATTTACAAAAATTTATTTGCTATTAACCAATTAAATCTTGAAACTTAAATTAACTTTGGTCAAACTTAATTTTTATAAATCATTATTTTAATGTTTATATAATATAAAACAGAAACCAATTAAGGATTGTAATACAAATTTATCTGAATTCACTATTTGAAATATTTAAATTTGAATTTACCTCATTTAATATCAAAAATCTCTACGATTTATGTGCCTGCAAGACTTTTTGTAACACCTCCTTACCTAGTGTAACCGAGTAAAGGAATGCCACATTTCGTGTCAAAATACCTAATCTTATTTTATTAAATGGATGATCAATTTAATTCCATCATAATTTAATTAAAAAAATTTTAAATGGAAAATGCAAGAGTTTCTCCTTATTTTTAATGTTTTACCTGTTAAAGAGTTGTCCTGTTAAAATAATCTATATTGGAAAGTCACAAATATTTAACAATTTCAACATCACAATTCATATTTCATTTTCTAATCACATCCATTTCTATACATAAATTTTCCTTCATTACATTCATTTACAAAATATGTACATTTATCATACATCTCAAAATTTATTTATAAACTTTATGCTTAATTACAATACATATGATTATGCACTACTGTGGGTCAATGATTTCTATCAGAATGATGTGTGGAGGTGACAATGACCACTACTATAGATAAGTACAAAATCCATATTCAAAATCTACTGGGTCTTATCGCCTAGACTTGCACTAGGAGAAACATCGCGCTAAGCATTTTTTACTTAGTGGTACACTAACATAATAGAAGTATAATATACAAACAAAAATAATTTTTATGCTTGCATGAAATAAGGAAAATGCACATTTAAATATTCATAAATCATTTAAAAATATTATAGAATTTATAATATCAAAATTTTGTAGTCATTTCATTTGTTCAACTATATAATATTTTGGATATCTTTCACAATATTTTTCTCTCGTTTTCTCTCCCTTAGGCAAATCCCACATCGGCAAAGTACGGAGATGGTATTGGGTTCAAAAAGTAATGATATATAAAATGGGGAAACTAATAACTAGAGGCGCTTTTTGGTGGAATGGCCTGGAGAGTTGGAAGAACTCTAGATTAAGCGTGCTCGCTTGAGAGAAATCCTAGGATGAGTGACCTATGGGAAGTTCTCAATTCCACCTATAGGAAAACCGTGAGGCCTATGGCTAAAGCGGACAATTCCTAACACATGTTAAGTTTTTTTTTTTAAATTTTAAATTAAGTTCGATGAAATTTAATTACTTATAAAAAAAAATCCAAAAACTCATTCATAACTTGATTTATATACATTCCTAATAGGTAAGTTTCAATATTTTTAATAATATAAAAGTTAACGGAGGAAATTAATTAAGAGTGCTGAAAGTTGGGGTCTAGTAGGATATTTACTTGTGTTAGGGATCTCCAATGCTTGACATTAGTTGTGGTCTATTCTTGGGAGATTCAAGTCTGTCTAAATTCTAAAGTGCTGAGATGCCATGGCCCCAAAGCTGCTTCCCCATCTTAAGCAAGGCAATTATGGCTTTTTATTTATTTTATTTTATCATATGTATATGTAGTTTAGGGTGCGTTTAGTTTGACTAAAGTAAATTAAACCTACTTAGTTATAAATAAATTAGTATTTGATTTGTTTTATAAATTAAAAATTAATTAAAATAAGTTATAAATTATAAATAAAATACCTATTAATTATATAAATAAAATACCTATTAATTACTTATAATTTATATATTGATCTTAAAACTACTATGTATTTCAACTTTATCTTCATTTTAATAATTATAATGTTAAATTATATATTTTTTTATTATTTTAATAAATTAAGTTATTTTTAAATATTTTTTAATTAAATATTTAAAATAATTATAAATTAATTTCAAATAATTTTATTAAATAATTAAAAAATTAATTTAAATTAATTTATAATTTAAATAATATATTTTAAGTTAAAATTTAAAAACCTGATAAACTCAAACATCCTTTTATATGTTTTTATTTTTATTTTTGTTACAAAAAAATTTATATACTTTAGGTGATGATTTATCTAATAGGTATTTGATGGAATTCTTTCCTTTTCGAAACTCTTCCAAAGACAAGTGCTGACCCCTTGCAAATTCGCAGGTGATATGGGGCCATGTGTTTGCTCTGATTCAGCTATGGCTATTTCAAAGAAACATCAAGATGTTTGTCGGAGAATTAATCAGCAGTTGGTCAGCCATTTATTGAAAATATAATCAAATATATTTTTCTTCTGCTTTTCCAGGATTAGATCAATTTTGATTGATTTATGGCATGTTAAATAATATTTCAGTAATTTCGTTCATCAAATTAAATTCTTTTAATTTTATTGGGCATGGGTTAGAAATAAAAATTTCATTAGTTTATAATTAGTTATGATGTTTGATTAACTATAAAATGAATAATAATACAGTAATATGAAATATATTTCATAGAGAGTGCATGTCTCATCATAATGCAGGAGATGAATTAAAGTTTAAATTTTTTGATAACTCTCATTTTCTTTAAAATTTTATAAGTATTAAAAAAATATATTTTTATTTATTATATATTTTCATGACTATTTAATTGTTTATTTTGACAAACTATAAAAAGCATATTCCCTGATTAAGTAAATAATTTCTGCAACAAAAATACTTTCCCACTCATAGAGGAAGCTTCGCGGAACGTACCAAATGCGCAAACGGTCACAAATTGCCATCTTCCACTTCTAAAACTTTCTTTTTTTTTTAATTAAAAAAAAAACTTGTAAAAATCATAATTTCTAGATGAGATGACTGATTATCGGACTTCCCCTTTCCACATTCAATAAGCAAGTTGTTAAATCGAAAGTAAATTTTTTTAAAAATAAATTTATTTTTTTAAAATAATTTTTATGCAGCTAAAAAAATAAATTAAAGTGATTGATTTTTTTATAATTTTAGCCTTTATAAATTAATTTAATTAAATATTTTATTATAATATATTTATTTAATTTTTAAAATTTTATTACATATTTTATTTTTATCATTTTTAGTCATCTTACAAATTATTTTTATCAAATATATTAATTATTTATTAATTAATTAATTTTAAATATTTTAAATAAATATATAATTATTTAAAATTTTAAATATTTATAAATTTAAATTAATTTATAAATTTATAAATTAACTCAAACGCCCTGAGTTTTAAAAAAGACCCTGAGTTTCATGGTAATTGGATAAATGATGAAAGACCCTCATTATTGGTGTTGCGTTGTTTTTCTGAACTGAGTCTGAATTGACCTCTATGAGATGTAGATATGAGCATCGTAATTATGGGCTTCAGCTTGTTAAAATGGATTTGCAGGGCCTCCATATTTAAGCCCAATTTTTTTTTTTAATTTTCATCTATGCCTCCATTCATCCCTTCTTTCAGGTACAACCTTGTTGAGACCGAGTTATCACTTGCATCATAGAATAGAAAATTCCTATCCTATTACTGTTAAACTTGAGTAGAAATATGGTTACACGCATTTGTAGTCAACTAAGCATTCATTAATCTCGAGTCTCAAATATCTTTTCCATCAATTCCTTTCAATTTTATTATTTTAATTCCTAGTCAAATGTGCCATTTCTATATCTCCTGAAAGCTGAAGCAACCAGACTCTGATTCACTCATCTCATATGTATCTCCATTTCAGGCCTGAAATGAATCCTTCACCTTTCCCATTCCCTCCTTTTCTTTCTCTTTCAGTTCTTGTGCTCTTCTTTTCTGTTTCAATTCCTTTGTGTTCGAGCAACACTGATTCGTACACTTCCTGCAGTACTACTCAGTTCGTCTGTGGAAATATCACGGCTGGTTTTCCTTTCTGGGGAAATAACCGACCAGAATTCTGTGGAAATCCTGGTTTGGAGCTCATGTGTGAGAATGATAACCCCACAATAAATATCAATGATGTGGTGTACCGTGTTCTGGAAATTGATGAGAATGGTCAAAGTCTCAGGATTGCAAGACAGGATTACACAGATGGAATCTGTCAACCTCAGTTATTGAATACCACGCTTGATCCTCAACTTTTTGAGTATGCTTCTGGTTACAGGAATCTTACAATTATTTATGGTTGCACAATTCCTGCTCTTTTAGGAGTCCCAGCACTATTCAATTGCCTCATAACTGGGACCGGGTTTCAAAATGGTTATGTCGTATATGATGCTGTTGGGCCTGGATTGTGTTATCGCAGCATCTTTGTGCCGGTTTCTGAAACGATTTTGGCATCAGCAATGGTCAATTTGTCGGGTTTGGAAGAAAGCTTAAAACAAGGATTCCAGGTGAAATGGAAGGTGGATGATACTGCATGTACGAATTGCATCGGTTCCAAGGGAGTTTGTGGTTATTATCTCCTATCTAATGAAACAACTTGCTATTGTCCCGGTCAATTTATAGCAACAAAAACATGTCCTTCTTCACCGGACGTTGTTCCTGCTAATCCAGGTATGTATGTATCCATCTCCTTTAATGGACATTGCTATAAGAAAATTATAGAATACAACTTTAATGGCTGCTTGATGTTCACACTTTATTAGTTTCTTTCCAGTTTTCTTTATTCACTTTAATTCTATCGAGACTATTATGGAGATTCAGACTGCGGAACTAGACGGAATTAACAACGGGTATTTAGAGGCAATGGTCACCCCTCCACTACTAAAATTATAGTTGTTCAATTTTTTTCAACGGGGTCGCTATCACAACAACCAGTCGTAAGAAATTTTGGTTGCACGTTTTTGTCAGCGTCTAGAACAGCAGAGAAAAATGAGTTTCTGGTATGGTACTTACTTGGGCACAGCCAAGCATTTTCTTGTTGCTAACTAGGGAAAATTATCCACTCCCATTACCCTTCAACTCAGTAATTCGCATACCTAAGGTCAAATAACATGTTTAAACTAGCTAGAACATCTAACAAGACTCTTTATTAGGTTTTAACGTAAAGTTGGATTCCTCATCTCCTCCATGAATTCCCATCCACCAAATGCTCTGTCAACAAATTTAACTAGTTTGCGTTTTGGAAATACACGCTTAACGCAAATTCTTCCAGTGCTTGCCTATTGCCATTTCTTGGATGTAAGGTAGCTTTCCATTGTAATAATTCAAAATTATGCAATTTAAAAATTCAAGGTTGTATAAATTTAATTGACTACTATATTTTGATACACTGACTAGGATGCAAAATTCACTCAGCCATTTGAATGTGGAAACATTCAAAATATTGCGTATCCTTTCTTGGGTATAAACCGAGAAGATTACTGTGGTCAACCTGGATTTGAGCTGAAGTGCCAAGACAATGTCCCAATTATCAAAATAGCTTCTAATACATTCTGAATTCTTGAATCAGCTCTGAAAATCAGGCCCTTATAGTAGCCAGAGAGGATTTTTACCCCAAATATATTTGTCTATAACAACTCCCTGAACTTCACTATCTTCAAATATGCCCCAGAACTCAGGAACGTGGCCCTACTCTATGGTTGCTCTTCTGTAACCAAAGGTTCATTCTCAGAAATTCTTCGTTAATCTGATTACTTCATAAATGGAACAAATATCAAAGTTTTCTGTGTGACCAGAGATTTCTCAGTCAATGCATTCAATAGCAGTGTCGTTGTCCCGATTCTAGAAACAAATGCTTGGGCCTTAGAGAACAACAAAATAACAATCAATGATGCATTAAAGGAGGGTTTGAATTGCAGTGGCAAATAAGCAATGATCAATGCAGTAAGTGCATTTATTCTGGTGGGAGTTGTGGATTCAACAGGACTACAAATGAATTTGCTTGTTTTTGCCACGATCAACCCACTGCAACTTCATGTTCTTCCAGGCCAGGTACGTGTCTTCTTATCTTGATGTTTCTTATAGCCAAAGCCAACGTCTCATTTATTACTAGTAGCCGCTGACTGACCTGAGTGCAATGGGATACCTTACCTCTACAAGTAGTGATTAATTTGGCATTTCGTTTTGCATATATTTGTCGCTTTTCGCACCCTGAAAATTCCTACCTTTCTTTTCTAATAACTCAAGGTTTAGCAATGCTATGGCTTATAAGTTGTTTCAACTCCTCAGAACTTTATTTAGCTCTCTAAAAATGTACTTTTCTACTAAAATTATTGTCATGCTTAACTCGACAGAGGCAATTCGTCGAGTGGCTTCAGAACTTGAAATTTGTCATGGTACTTACCCTTTATAATAGGTTCAAATTAGGCTTTTAATTTTTTTTTTATTTAGGTTTAAGTAAAATTAGAAATCGAGGCTGTTATAAACATTTAATAAATATTTGTAAAATTATTAGGCAGGACATAACTAAAAAGGAGAGGGAGCCAAGACCTATCATGTAGACCAAGCTTATTGCTCCTGCATCAGTAACCTAGCCCCCTCTATTAGTGTTTGGTCGAGACTCGAGACACCCCCAGCAAAAGTGTCGTTGCTGGGCAGCTCCGGTTATAGAAGGAATCAAGTTTAATTTGGCAAGTAAAGATGCAACTCGTAGACGGTGTTTTTGTGGTGATCTCTATTTTTATAATATATATATATATATATATATATATATATATATATATATATATATATATATATATATATATATATATTTAGTAAATAAAAATTTTTCTCAATGAAAAATAAGAATATGGTTTGCAATGCGGTTGTAACCCAAGTCCACATTATTAGTATAATTGTCATTGGCTATTTGATGGGATCAACGATATATTCTAGGCCAACCTGGGAGTAGGAGGTTTGCTCTTGTCCTGTTGGAAATTACCCTATGCTCTATGTGCACATGTATCCTCTCTTATTGTTGTATAACTCACATTTTTATAGGAGATATTATTTTTTTTATATGCATAGAAAATATTATATAATTTTCCTTATTTTTTTTATGCTTGGGGAACGAGGCTACAGTACCACTTGCCAACCTAAATTATTTTGCTACCTGTCTTTGTTTCATGCCCTGAGTCGAATAAACTGCAGCTTCCATTCCATCTCATTGGAATGTCTTGTGTCTTGACAATTCCTTTCACATTAGTCTTACCATTTCATATTTCCCCATCTGGGAAATTATTACATGCATGCTCCAAGAATACCATGTCATACGATTGAGTTGATGTTCCCAACTAATAAAAATATGACATATGAAAAAAAGAGAGAGATGAGTTCGTGAAGGAGGAGAGGGTTACACACATTTCAAAAATGTTTTAACCGCAATAATATTTATAACAAGGCTAATTATACAAAACATGTCCTATATTTTTGTTGGGTGGAGTACCAAATCATCAAGTAAACCTGGTGCACTGGTTAATCTAATAATTTTCCTACTGGTACATACGAAACTTTTAGACAACAAACAAAAATTATTACCTGCATAGGTGTAATTTTATAGCAATACTGTGATTCCATATAAGGGGATTATATGAAATAACAAGTTAATTTTATATTAATATATATACAAAAGTAATTTTTTTTGAAATTATTTGGTAGTTATTATATTTTAGAACTTATTTATTCTTGTATATTTATACGCTATTGATTTATCGTTCTATATACGATAGTTTACATGAATTTATAAGATATAATATAATAGAGTACTTATATATATATATATATATCTATAAAGAATAGTTATAAAAATCATTTCAATGTGTATTTGTAAATTTTTAACTTATGATCTTGCTAAATTTTCTATGAGAAAAAGTGGGTGTTTTATTTTGACTCTTCAAGAGGCTCAATGCGCCATGCCTTCCGCGTATTGAGTTTTGTAGCCAACTTGGATGATTCCTGTGACAAAAGCTTAGAAAATAAGGTGCGCAGTCATTACAGCAAATATTTTTTCCAATTTGTATATCAACTAAATTGGCCTTGACCGCCATTTCAACCGTTCCAATAGAAGGTTCCTTGACAAATTTCACCCCCTTAACTTGGTCAAATGCAGCCGAGTTCATTATGTTTGGGAAGATGTGAAATTGCAACCCCCTTCTTGTCATTTTGTCAATTGTCAAATGTCAAATTAGATTTCCTCCTCCTGTTATAATAAACTACTTTCAAATTCTCTCTCCATTTCTCTCATCACTTTCCTGTTTGTCCCTCTTTCTGACGAAATGGAACCCCATCTCTTCCCAACTATGCCTTTGATTTTAATCATGACAATAATCTTCCTCAGCCCTCCTTCGTTTGTGTCTGCCAATGATGAGCGATATCAAAACTGCAGCTCAACATTTCAGTGCGGAAACATTACAAATATTGGCTATCCTTTCTGGGGTTTGAACCGACCTGATTATTGTGGCAACCCCAACTTCAGGCTTAATTGCACTGACCAAACGGCCGTGATCACCATCAAGAATTTAACTTACCAAGTGCTTGAAATCGATAGCGGGGCAAAGAATCTTATGGTTGCCAGAACAGATTACATAGGAAGCATCTGTCCTAACCTCCTTATCAACACCACTTTGGATTTTGTCCATTTCAGCTATGCTTCTGATATTCAGAATGTAACTCTATATTACGGTTGCTCCTCCCCTTCAACCTCGATTGGCATTACAGGGTTTTCTCAGTTTAATTGTAAATTAAACGACACGGATATCAATAGTTTCTACGCGACGAGGAACATTGATCTAGGTAATTCTACAATAATCAATCTCCTGGGGTCGTGCAACAATAACGTTATCGTTCCAGCAACTGAATCAGCTATTAAGTCTTTAGAGAATAATCTAATAAGTCTAAACGAAGAGAATTTGGTTACAGCTCTAGAGCAAGGTTTTGGATTGCAATGGGAAGCAAACAATTCCGTTTGCGAGACGTGTACAATTTCCGGTGGGTCGTGTGGTTACAACACAACTACTAATTCATTTGCTTGTTATTGCACTAATCAGACTGAGTCTGAGCAGTACAATTGTGGAGGATCTACAACAAATCAATCCGAATCATCATCAGGTGTGTCTTCTTTTCTATTTGTTTTTTCTCGAAATATATCAGTCAATAGATTGCCTAGTTATGGCTATTCTCATAGATGCTTTTTAATGGGAACTAGAAACCGGAGACGACGCTGCTCATGAACCCATGTAGATCCACTCTTCCAGACTAGGTGATGCAGAACTAGGATCTAACGTTTAACTTGTTTCTGGGTATAGCATCCTTGACTAGGTTAGGATGTTCTTCCATCCAAACACCCCAGAAATGAAATGGAAGTTAGCTAGAGCCATTCCTTTGATTAATAAATTAATTACTTATTAGAGAAAGCAACAGATTAGGCATTATTCAAAGGTCAATCATACTTAGGAAAACACCTCCCTTCAATTCCAAATATTATTTGACCATTTCCATTCTATCAAGTCATATAAAAACTGCTATTGTTGAGAATTTGATCGATTATGGAAACATGTTATTTGTCTCTAATATATTTGACAATTGGAACTCTCTTATGATTTAATTAATTAAAACTCTTAAAAAATGAATTTTACAATAAATATATATGTTAATGCAGATGTTATCATTGGTGTATAACTTTAAAGCTACTGCTAAACCATCAAAATAATGTAAACGAATTAATTCAGCAAGATAACAAATTTTACCAATATAGAATTTATTTGTTCAGAAATTTGTTTAGCTATTCTAACTAGAGGATTTTTTTTTTTTTTTTTTTTTTGCCTTGATTAGCTATGATAAATTCTTTTTTACTTTATACTGTTTTTGTAATAAAAAATTTAATTTGATTTTCTCTTACTTTGACTAATTAATAGACTAGTCTTTACAAGGAAAAAAGATTGAGAAAGATGTTGAAGGAAAAAAAATTACTAAAAGAATGTTGGAATTAAAAATTAACAATTTTCTTTTCTGTAGATTTTTTTTCAATAGAATCCTTCAACTTGTTAATCCTAAAGTAATTTCTTCTTATATATGTAATGTTTATGCCTTGACAAATTTAATAATCAAAGTGGAAATGCAAAAATTTATTTGTTTTAGTAATAGAAGCTAGAGTTCTAACTGGATAGGCATTACCTTCTGTCTTTTCTTCTTGTGTAATTTAATTGTATTATTAATTAACTTGACTGTTTACCAGAAGACTTAAAAAAAAAAATTGATGATGATGATGTGTTTTCTAAATTAATACAAATAAAATTGCAAAAAATTATTGCTGATTCGGTACTTGCCAGCATTATTTATAATATAATATATTGCATTTTGACGAAATCAATATTTTTACTCTAAAACTAATAAAATTTCAACCAATTCTACACTCTTCAGGTGGTTAGGCTGAACAGGACATGAAATCTAGCCTTTAAAACTGATATATCAGGGACCACTTCAATTAATAATACAACAATTACTTGTAGATTTCCCATTATTGTTTAGCGAAAACTTTTTGCTCAAAAAAAACCACGCTTGAGAAGGTTATAGTGGGCATGGAAAAGTCAATTTGGGTATCCAAACACGGCAGGATTTCAACAACCATTGAGCTATAGGTACTTGTGTATTCCAATTACTAATATAAAAATATCCCTAAATTTTTATTCCTCGTAAGTTGAAGAAATTGAGGATGATATGGTACCCTTCATCATTTAAAAAAAAAAAAACCAGACAATGTTTGCACACATCTGAATATAAGTACACCTAATTAATAAAAATTTAACAAATTATAATTTTAAATAAACCCTATCAAATTTTAGATGGTGTATACGCCCGCACGTCTCAAGTTGGTGAGACTTGGCGTTACAACTCTAAAGCTCCAAGCCCCTAGCCACCCCACCATCTCCCCACTACCTATTACTCTATGCCTTTTCCCACCCAACTCTTGTTCCTTCTCCTTCTCCACCAATGCACCCCGTTACCACCACCACCCTGACGTTCACCATCATCGTTTTCGTTTTCTACGTCGATTTTGCGACGTCGTTTTCATCAATGATAATACTCTTTACAGCTGCGACCAGACCTTCTATTGTGGGCATATCACGAAATCTACTACCCTTTCTCTGGCGGCCCACGTCCTGCCTCCTGCGGCTTTCCTGGTTTCCAACTAACTTGTGTCGACGATTCCATCACTCTTCTAACGATTAACTCGCTGAGTTATAGAGTCATCCAACTGGACCAAATCAGCCAGACTATGGTTCTGTCGCGGTCGGACCTCTCAATTCTACATGCACTCAGCAATCAGCCAACACCACTTTCAATCACACCCACTTCACTCTCGGCTCCAACAATGAAATCCTTTCTCTGTTTTATGGGTGCAACGATTCTTTCATGCCAATTAAGCCTCATAACTTATTCACTTGTGAAATAAACGGGAAGAAAGACGCGCATTACTTGCTTGGTCCGGTTCCCAGTGATCCCACTATGAACATATTTCAGTGCAGTGTTAGTATGACGGTGCCAATTCTCAATAGTTTAGTCCATATTCTTGAGGGCAATAGGTCCTTACTTGGGAGGTTCTGAGAGAGGGGTTTAATGTGAGTTATACTATTCCTTATGCTGGTGATTGTGCCGAGTGTTATCGCAAGGGCGGGTTTTGCGGGTTTGATTCAGGCTCGGAAAGTTTCCTTTGCATTTGCGGTGATCGGCGTTGCCAAGGTAAAAAATGAATTAGCTTTTCACTGAATTACATTAAGTACCAAGGTATTGACTCTTTTAATTTCCTAGTTGGCTCGATAATGGAACATCTTAATCTTCACCGGTAAGTCTTCTTCGAAATTAGCTAGGTTTCATCTCCTTAGGTCTTATGTTCATTCTGCCCCTACCAGTCCCAGTCTTGTTAGGTCAGAGCATCTTGTTCATTAGATGTTGTCAACTACTCATCCCATTGGGAAGGACATAAGAAATTGCTTCATTTAGTGGCTAGGGAAAAAGATAAGTGGAGGATTCAATTTGCTTGTACCATTTTACCCTGTCATTGGAGGTTGAAATCTCTATGCATCTTGAAATTTGCTGTGGATGCGCCAATTTTCTGTCTGTTTTTGGAGATTAAGTTAGACCTTTGTTGTTTTCTTAAATTCCTTGTTGATTCTGAAGATCACCTTGAATTTCACATTTGGTTTGCCATTTTAATCAGTCAGAAAGTGTTGATAGAAGCGAGTATGTTCATAGATTGATGAATTAATTGAAGAACATCACTCTAGTAGAAAGTTTAGAGTTCTCTTTTGTTTCATTTGTCATGTATTGACTTATATGCCCTTCTCTCTAGTACAACCAATCGTCTTCTTCTTTTGCAGTGGCAGGCTATTTGGGCCAATGGCATGTATGTAATCTGATTGAATTCAATAATTAATTTGTATTAAAAGGAAAAAACAGCAATCAACAAGTTCGTTTTAGAAGGAATAATTATTGCCTGCTGACCAGTTAATTCCTTACTAAAAATTTGTTTTTGTGTGGTCATTGATGTCTTAACTGATTTTTTGATCTCCTGAACATTGCAGGGGGGAAATCTAGCAACGTTGGACTTGGGTAGGTATAATTATGTTCCATTGCAAATGCAGTTTACATTCTTATGAAGGTTAGTAATGCAGAAACAAAATCTGAGCAATCATTTTGTTTTCTTAAATTTCAGGACTTGGTATAGCAGGTGCAGCAGTTGTTGGTATTGGTTTGGTATGTTGGGCTTTGTTCATCATACAACGTAGGAAAAGAATTGCTGCCCAGACACAGAGTCAAGACCTGCCTACACCTCCTTCAAGCAAAGGCCAACCTGCTCCTATAATTAATTTCTCTCAAACCACCCCTTCTTATCCCTCCTCGAAGTCTGACCTTGAAAAGGGAAGTACCTACTTTGGAACTCAGGTATTCAGATATGAGGAACTTGTGGAAGCCACAGACAATTTCAGTCCTTCCAAGGAACTAGGCGACGGAGGCTTTGGCACTGTTTACTACGGTTAGAAGATGAAACTGATTCTATGTTATGTTACATCAAATGCTTTATCTCCCTTTCTCAACTCTTCTTCTGGATTTTTATTGATCAGGTGTTCTCAATGATGGGCGTGTGGTTGCTGTCAAGCGTCTGTTTGAGAACAATATGAAGCGTGCTGAACAGTTCATGAATGAAATTGAGATCCTAACTCGTTTACGGCACAAGAGCCTTGTGTCACTCTATGGATGCACCTCAAAGCGTAGCCAAGAGCTAATCCTTGTTTATGAGTATGTGCCAAATGGAACTGTTGCTGATCATCTTCACGGAAACCGGTCGAAATCTGGTTTTCTTCCTTGGTCTGTTCGGTTGAGCATTGCCATAGAGACAGCCGATGCTCTGGCTTATCTACATGCTTCAGATGTCATACACCGTGATGTCAAAACCAACAATATTCTGCTAGACAACAACTTCGGGGTGAAAGTCGCTGATTTTGGATTGTCACGGTTGTTCCCTAATGATGTAACCCATGTCTCAACTGCTCCCCAAGGCACACCTGGCTATGTTGATCCAGAGTATTATCAGTGCTACCAACTCACGGACAAGAGTGATGTTTACAGCTTTGGTGTGGTATTGATCGAGCTTATATCATCTTTACAGGCAGTGGACACCAATAGGCATAAGCTTGACATTAATTTGGCCAACATGGCTGTCAACAAAATCCAAAATCATGCAATAAATGAGTTGGTAGATCCATGTCTTGGGTTCAAGAAGGATTATGCAGTGAGGAAGATGGCAACATCCATTGCAGAATTGGCTTTCCGATGCTTGCAACAGGAGAGGGATATGAGGCCTACCATGGGAGAAGTCTTAGAGGCACTGAAAAAAATTGAGAAGGAAGATTACGGATCAGAGAAAGCAGAGATTCTGGATATAAAGGAGGATGATGTTGGGCTTTTGAATCATGTCCCTCCATTTTCACCAGACTCAATTGAGACAACTGACAAATGGGTTAGCCTTTCTACTACTACTACTACTAATAATACTTCCTTCTAGTAGTTGAGATTTGGTTATCCTTTTTTTTTTTTCCTTAAAACCTGAAAATAGGTGGTTGAATTATCGTGCACTTACTATCAAATGCCGTTGAGTATGTTGAAGTGTCACTATCTTTCCATCTGCTTGGTGTTGTTTTATTTTGTTGTTAATAAAGTAGGTTCAGGCAATGTACATATTAAATCATCCATCACTACTCACACTGTTGTTCTTCAGTGGGATGCATTTATACCTCTTCTATGGTGGTTTTGAAGATAATGTACTTTTGAGTTTCAACTCCGAAGTCATTTGCACTTGAAACTGGTGGAAGACATTCTAAAATTTTTACCTTTCTGTATCTTTTGTAACAGGGGAGGATGATGAGAACACTGTGACCTGAGGTCTTGCGAGATAGGATGGCAATATTTTTCAGTAATTTTGGCTTTTGGGATTCAAGAGAGCATTTGCTCAGATCTGGAGATGAAACTTTCAGCCTTGTCTGCAACAAAATTTGCTTTTTTTCGTCAATAAACAGCTCTACAAGACACTAACATTCCTGAACAATGGGAATCCATCCTTCTCGCTGGTGTAGGATGCAGCATTTGGGAGATGTATAATTTTTTTTTTTTTCAGCTTGCAAATTTCTGTATCTGTGTATAATTATGATTAATTAATTTTGCAAAGTTCGTCCCTTGACGTGAGGAAGATTCTGTTGCATTCTCATACCTGTCCATCAATTGATCTGATTCTGTATTTTACACCAAATACGTGAGATCAGTAGTTAGGTTTGCAACTTCAATTGCCAGTTTGATTTTACCATTAAATGATTTAAGCTTTCACTAAAGGTTTTTTCTTTACAAAAAAGATGCAAAATAAAATATAAAAAAAGAATTAGTAAGCCAAAATCTTATATCTATTATATGAAATTGAATGTAAATAACACCTCAACAAGTAGATGTAGCCCGCCTGGCTTTGGTCCACTGGCAAGGTAGCTTTGGATAGGCATTGCACTGCTTTCCCTACGTTAAACGTGTTTGTAATCCTCTCTTGCTCTTGCCTTTCTTGTTTCCATCTACTAACCTAAAACGATGACAGTGTGTTTGTAATCCATTCAACACCATTATGCTGTTCTTGTTAATTGGTTTATGGTAATGGGTTTTGCTGGCTTCTGCCTGCTTTACTTTTTTTTTTCTTTTTTCCTTTCTTTTTCTCTCCCTATCTCTCTTCCTACTTATTTTCTTATTTTGTTAATTTTTCCTTAGTAATGCTAAATGTTTTATTTTCTTTTATTATATATGTATGAATTTTTAATTTTAAATAAAAAAATTTGTCTTAAAATTATTATTAATTTTCCATCAACGTTACATAATATATGATATTTCATCCAAAAATACAATATCATATAAAAATTTTAACTTTTTATATTATTAATATTTGGTGGGCTTATTCGGCAAAAGTTCCAGGTTCCCCACACTATGTCACGTGTGAAGCACGCAATAAGAACTCAAAGACCCATAAGCCCGTTTTTATTCTTATCGCTGGCTTTTATTTTCCAATCAAAATAATAATTAGCAAATCAGAATCAGATGGCCAATTCGTTAATCTCTTTCAGATCTCACTTCCTTTGCTAATCAGGTTGTGAATTGGTAGCGAGTAATCAACGGATTCAATGGCGACTCTTCAGAAATTCAAGCTTCTCGCCACTCAATGTGCAGTAGCCGGAAGCCCTACGCAAAGTCCCACGACTAGCCCCGTCGTCCACCTCCGCCGCCGCAAGACACTCCGCATGCTTCTCTCCCGCTCCGCTGACCACCACCGCCGCCGAATTCCCCGCCGTAATGACCAATCTGAGCTCCAGAACGGTCCTCCAGAGAAAAAGAGAGTTAGGAGGAAATTGGAAGGACCTGTTCGTGTCATCGCCGCCTTTTGAAGATAAGGAGAATGATAATCCGGATGATAGTGATGATGCAGTAGAGGTGTTACCGGTTGCCGGTAGTGCCAGTGGCACTGGTGGCGGTGGCGCTGGAGGTTTGGCTGCTCGGCGCGGTGGAGGTGGTTCGCTGAGACCGGTATCTGGTACGTTTAGGTTTAGGTTACTGAGGAGGCTTGGCGACCGGTGTTAGTAACCATCCTGAGTAGTGAAATATCTGGAAAAAATAAATGTAATGTTAAATTGATAAATAATTTTTCCATTTTGTTAATTTCGTAAAGCTTTTTTTTTTTAATTTTTAGCGAATTTCGTAAAGCATTTTAGAATTTAATAGTCCCAGTTCTCTGTTAATATTTATTTCGTGTTTACTTAATGTGTGTAAAAAAAATCTACAATTTCCAAGTGAATAATTCTTTAGATGTTAATATCATGCTAATGTGCACCGTGGGCCGTTGCTAGCATATGCATCTAACTGTTAGCGTAACGGCCAGAAAGAGTCGGTGCAGTGTTGACTGGATGCACGTTAGCATAGGCGCTAAATTTCTAGGGAGCAGTAAGCTCACTTAGGAGTTATTAAGGGAGGTTGAAAATCCTATGGGTATAGATCATATTAAGAGACTTAGGCTTTTAGTGTTCGTTAGAATAATAGAAAGCATTGAAATAGGTTTAAAGTGGTTTAACTATATTAAAATTGTAAAAATAAAAATTAAATAAAAAAAGAGATTGGATTAATTGCGTAAGGAAGAGATCCTATATTGCAATGGCTTAGTAGTAGATAAGAAGGAAAAGGCAGAAAGACCAAGGAAGTGCTTTTGTTCTATACAAATTTTTAATAGAAAAATAGAGGATTTGAAATGCTGAGATTGATTCATTTATTTGTGTATATAAATATTTAATATTTTTGGGTGGGGTAGAAGCATTGAAGGTGCTATAGATGATGAGGACAAGCAGAAAGACAGAATGCAGAGACAATTAATATGTTTTAATAAAATGTCTGTCTGATTGCATCCACCATGTGTTGGTGCTCAGGGATGGACGTTCCATAATTGTGTTGAGGATTTTATGTGGTTGGCAAGGGGTGGTGTATGCCTGTTTTGTATATCTCCTCAATTATTGTAAAATTTTAATTTGGGTACATATACATTTCTGTCATTATTAGTGGAGTCTCACATTTTGCCAATTTGGGGTTTTAAATGATGTTCATCATTTCACACAAAGTTAAATTGTAATCATGGTCTTTGAATTTGGGGGTGTAGAGATGCTAATGTAGATTTCATTTAATTTTGGGGTTAGAGGTGCATTAAGATAATATTTTGGGTTAACAATAAAAAAAAAAAATTATAGCATCAAGAAAAAGTCACATTTAAATCATGATCTCTGATATTATGACATATGTGCACTTTGTCATTGTAATACTAATCTAATCACACATTAAGATGCTAACAATCACTCATGAGAAGAGTTCACAATTTGAATATATATATATACGCACACACAACAATTAATAATAATAATTTGAAGGGAGCCTGTTAGGATTTCAAACTTATAATAATGGCAAAAGTAAAACATTGTTTGAGAATCCCTGTTATGTGATAATTTCATGGTCCAGTCAATGTCAAATATATTTACATTATTAATATATTTTTTCTGTCTTTTCTCCAAAACAAATGTTAGTTTTATTTTTATTTTATACAAGACAAAAACTGTTGCTATTCATTTAAAAAAAAAAAAAGAGCATGATTGAACTTGGAACGATGTTCTTCTTTTTGGCAATTGAGCTCCTGTATTTAGGGTTATTTAAGGTCCACTTGGACTTTGTAAATCGATCTTTGTTGCTTTGAAGCATAAGCTAAAAAAGCTTTTGCTTTGCTTGTTTTACATTCAAAGGTCATTAGATTGCTAACCTATCTTGTCCTAGCAGCATTCCACTAGCTATATAGTTCTAGTATTTATTGAATTTGCTATTAATTATGTCAATATGTGATACATAATACATGAAAATGACTAAAATAAGCTCGTGATAAGGCAAGAGACCAAAATCACTATCCATTTTCGTCTATTTTTATTTCAATATTAATTTGGAATCTAATCTTTAAATTCTTTTGCTATCCGATTCTTTATTAATTTCAATAAAGGTTTAATATCTTTTTTTTTTAAATTATACATAAATAATTGTAATGCAGATTTATTATTTAAGGGTATAAATACCTATGATAACATGATAGCCAACTGAAAGGTGATTTAAAATGTACTTATTAAAATTAAAATTAAATATGCTATATTAAGTAATTTCAACTGCTGATTCAGCTTTTTATAGTATATTTTCAGTTTTCAGGAAAAAAATATTTCTTAAAAATATAATTTTTATTCAAATAAAACCTATTATTTAACTCATGAGTCTATAGAAATATAAAAGAATCTTTAAATTTTAATTTTTGTTTAATACTATTATTAGTAATTTTTTTTACATAATTTCATAAGATATTTAAAGATAAATTTTTTTATACTGAAAAATTACTTAAACCATAAATATGCAGAAAAAGAAATGTCTAATTTGTATTAGTTCATTCACTTATTATAGTTATGTTTCGTGAAACTTGGGAATGATATTATAATGCATAAATTACTTAAAAATAATACCTGTCCTTCGACGGTCGGATGGATGTAATAGTAATTTAATTGGTTTAAATAATCCTACACACTTAATATATTGATAAAATCATACATGAACACATTAAAATATTTACTAACATTTTTTTTTGCACACACGGGTGTGGATAGGAGTGTAAAGAGAATTCATATTGCTGCTGATATTGATAAGATAAGAGCAGATCATAATCACTTGGACGTAGAATGATAGGAAGAGGGCTATCTGATTAATCCACAAATACTCTTCAAAAAACTACAACTTATTTGTTTTCTTTTGCTATCAAAAATAAGTCAAAAAAATTTTTTTAATGTAGAAATTTACAGCTTTGTGTATCTTATATGGACGTACATACATAGTCAACGCAGATCTAACACATAAAATAAAATTTTCATTAAATAATAATAATAAAATAATTTATTAAAATAATAATTTTATTAATACAGATAAAAATTCAATGTACAAGCCCAAAGACCTGGAAGCCGTTATATTATATTACAGCAGTTTATAAATAAATTATATATATATATATATATAAAACCCTTGTAATGAATGCTTTACGCTATTTAAACATTTAAGACATTCGATCTTGTCAAAGTCCATCCCAATGCCATAATCACTCCAAACTGTCAGCGAGAAGCCAAACACTTATGACTGCTTTACAAACACAATCTCGAGTTTTTTTTTTAAGCCTTCAGCAACCAAATCAAGCCACACATACTTCTCAAAGCTTGATCTTTGGTTGAGTAAATTAACTTCTTTCTCTTCTGTCAATTTTTTACTCCACATACATATCTACTCTAAAGCAAAATTATTTCTGCACATGCTGATTGGGTTTGCTTTGGAAGGACACCATTAGTTTCTAAAATGCTTTGTCAACATCAACAATCATTTTCCCATCCTTGGCTTAAGAAGAATCCATGCACATTTTTTTAAAACGAAAAATTATTCAGCGTACACCCCAAATACCAAATTTATAATCTCTTCAGTTAGTTTACAACTAATTACTTGTGTAAATATGATTAATTATGCATTTTACCATGTAGAGCCTTTGGCGCGCACCAGGCACGAGATGGATAATTTGCCTTTAATTACTGATCAGGTCATGCTAGTGAGATGTTATAGTGTTGTTGTGAGAGGCCATGCGCATCTTGCTGGATAGAAAAATTCACAGGAAATTTTCTTTTTAACGATTCTTTCACTATTCAGTTTGTTTTAGAAGTTCAATTTCAGTTCAAAGTAACGATTGCACAAGTGCAGCAACTCTGCAGCATGGCATGTGTAATATCTGCTCATCCTCTAAACGGTATAGTGCCGGCTTGGCCGTTGTTAGAAATTGAAACCGAAATGTGTCAACTGTGGTATCCCAGTATTATATCTCAGTGCTGGTCAAACTAAGTTGACATTTTATCTGAAGTTGCGTCGTATCTAATATTTTGAAAAAAATAATTAAAATAACGGTTTTTTAGTTCCCCGCCAGTAGAAGCTTTTTGGCGTATCTTCCTAATCGAGATATTATTATACATAATATTTAAGATTTTAGGTGCGAGAATATTACGTTGAGTTTGCACGGCAATGTTTGACTCTACGACTGCTCCTGTATTCTGCAGGACGTCGACTTTCCGCCCCTCTACTCTCCATCTTCTGCAGTGTGTTCTGTTTGGTTTTCTGCTGCCATGCGATGCGGGTCCCATTTGCAATTTTCCTTCTAGCGGCAATCCTCTTGATCAGCTATCATAAATCTCCAGTCTTCAACTGGGTGTTACACCGTTCTCTCTCCCTCGTTGCTGGTCAAAGATGGCAGATCTCAAGTGTGTAAAAATTCTAAATCGATAATATAAACTGTGAGAAAAACTAAAAATGATGTGCAGTTGGTTTAAGGAGAGAATATTACAAAGGTAATCCTTGACAGAGAGCCCCTGGATCATAGGTGTCCCAGAAGATATCCACAAAGATCTGTGTGAGAGTCTGTTGCTGTTATCCAGAAATATGTTTAACCTTCAGTGTAAAGCCCAGTTCTATGCATGAAGGAGCCTGTGATTAGTTAATATCCAAAAGAGAATTTAGTTTCTGTAATCAGGAAAAAAATAATATAAACAAGATTTTTGGGTTGTTAATTACCTCTCTGTATGTGGGTTTTTCCCAGGTTCCTCTACAGTAACCTGTAGCTGTTTTGATGACTCCATCTACACGACCAAAGGCAGCTTCAAGATACCAGAAACTACCTGCAATGCCCATGTGTTAATTATAGTAGAAAAAAGCTAGAATGTGAGAAAGGAGA